>NC_045801.1:59766557-60070724 GCF_009873245.2 Balaenoptera musculus | reverse complement strand
AGAGTCCAACCTGCAGCTCAGATACTCAGAAAATGGAAATTTTTCTCAAATCCATTTCTATTTGGATTCCTCTTTCTACTGGAATTGAGGAAAGTGAATAGAAGTCAAGCAAGAAGCACTGCATACTTTGCAGGGCCCCACGCAAAATGAAAATGTAAGCCCCTTGTTCAGAAAATAAGGATTTCAAGATGACGACAACAGAGCATTAAACTAAGCGATGGTCCCTGCTGAGTCCAGAGCTCTGTGTGACACACATAGGTCACACACCCATGAAGCTGGAGCTACAGTCAATGTTGGATTCCTTTCATCTCTGTGGTTATTTCTAAATTTGGTGGGGGACTTCCATAGTTCACATTGGGAGTGGGAAGTATCTAATCTTTGGGGTCCGCTGTCCGTGCCGCTGTCTGCTCTGAAAACTTGTCTTTCTGACATTCATCATTGGTCCAAGCAAATTGCCTCATTCTTAAACTGAATGCTAAAAAAAATCAATAGACATTTTTCTCATTAACTTCTTTTAAAAATTATTTATTTATTTATTTATTTATGGCTGTGTTGGGTCTTCGTTTCTGTGCGAGGGCTTTCTCTAGTTGCGGCGAGCGGGGGCCACTCTTCATTGCGGTGCGCGGGCCTCTCACTGTCGCGGCCTCTCTTGTTGCGGAGCACAGGCTCCAGACGCGCAGGCTCAGCAACTGTGGCTCACGGGCCTAGTCGCTCCGCGGCATGTGGGATCTTCCCAGACCAGGGCTCGAACCCGTGTCCCCTGCATTGGCAGGCAGATTCTCAACCGCTGCACCACCAGGGAAGCCCGAGTAGACATTTTTAACATAACTTCCTAGCTATGCATTGGATAAACTGTTATTTACAAGACTATACATAAAGCAAATCCAAAGTCCCAGCAGGTTGCCTCACTCTCATCCATGAGGCCCTTCTACCTTCTGCCACTGCTGCTCCAGTGTGCAAGGGAAGAGATTTCAATCTGTCTTAAACTTAAACACATCCCTGCTCCCAAATCCTCGAACCTGTCTAAGGGTATCACCCCTACTCAGGACCTGGTTTTCGGGGGGGAACACAGGATCACACAACAGCTGTGCGTTCCCTTTCTCTCCACCTCGCCCCACTCTCTGGCATTCTTGCCTGTCCTGCAAATTTGTATCTTATTCAAGTTTTCTCTATGCCCCAGTCTTTAATATTTTCCCTCAAGATCTAAGCTATCAACTATAAAAGCCAGAAAGGGATTGCCTTCTCTCTCTACATTCTGCTTTTGGCATCCACTGAACTAAAGATTATCTAACAGTAAAGTTGTCCCAATAGAGAAGTCAGGGTGGGAGGGGGACGTGAGAGTGAAATACTGGGAAGAAAGAAATTGGGTTGAATATTTTAATGACATTATCCAGGCTATACATCTTATATCCCCAAGGTTGTCAAGAATATGTGTATGTGTGAACCCCGCCCCCCGGTGGGTAGTGAACTCACCAACTCCTTAGATACCGATTCCTGTTTTAGAGAAAACTTTTACTTCCTTAAATACCCCCTTTACTGTTTATAAAAATTAAAGTATACGAACACACACACACACAGACACACACAGACACACAGACATACACACACACACACGAGAGGCAGAGTGATGTCAGAGCCCTCCTCTTAACCGCTATTCCCTCCCACTTCCGAAAGCAGGGAACGCATTTCATCTTGATGTAATGTCCATATGGAACAGAATTTATCACGTCTACCAAATGGTGAGAAAACTTCCTAGCTTGAGTCCCTTATCCACTTGTCATTGCCACCTTTTTCTCCTCTTTGCTTTTCCCCTAAATGACTCTCCTCACCCCAAACAAACACACACATTTAGGTTTCTTTCTTTCTCTGTCTCTGTCTTTGTCTGTGTCTCTCCCTCATCTTTACTTTCTCTCTTTTTTAGCATAAAATTTACTAATCCTTCAACCTTTAAATAATAATTTAGTATATTTTCTTAATACATTAATTTTACACACAGTGTATGTATTCTAATGTATATTAATTATTATAAAACCAACTAATATTGGTTATCTAGGTAAGAGTCTACCACTAAAAGAATAGTAATAACAAAAGCGGACACTTACCTAGTGTTTATCCTATATACCCATTATTCTAAAGACTTTATGTGTATTAAACCCATTTTCACGAAAAAATTCCTGGTACATATTATAAGAGCTTTCGGGGATTTGGTGGGAAGCTGTACTGTGATTTGACAGGAAGGACTGTCACATCTGTGGAGCTTCTGTCCTCAGGCTCTTCAGAAGCCTGGTGGTTATAACTTTCCTGCTTCCTAACAGAGAGGAACTGGGCCACACAATCTCCTAGTATTCTTTTCAACATTAACATTCATGGAAACTTTACTTTCTGTGTAGTCCTTTTTATAACAGTTTATCCAATTCATAGCTAAGAAATTGGTTATGCTAAAAATGTCCATTTAATTATTTTAACATTTAGTTTTCTAAATTGGACATGGCTTGGGGGGCTGGGAAAGGGAAGACGAGCAGCAAATGTCAGAGAGACACATGTGGGAATACATTAAAAATGGACTTGTGCTGGGCTTGCACCCCTCTGAAAATGGCCCCAGGAGACAAGAACCCCTGGAGCAAGAAAGCTCCCCCGCCCCCCAGGATTGGCCCCCTGGTTGAGCAACTTAATGGAGGCTGTGTTAATGCATCAAGGGAGCAGGGGCTTTACTTCCTAATCTGCACTTTGCACTCAGCTGCAGACACACTGCAGGCATCTCTTCATGAGGTCAACATGAAAATGAATTGCTCCCTACCACGATGCAGTTGCTGTTTGATGTGTGCAGAGATGTATGTTGGGGAGGAGCAGAGTTAAAGGCCTCTCTTAGGGGTGGCAGAGGAAACCTGGGTTCGTCCTAATAACACACTGTGGACAGGATTTGTAAGAAATGCCCAGGTTTTAGAAGTTGTTCCAGGTACAGCAGAGTTCCTCCTGGAAAATGGATACTTAGAAATCAGTTAAGGGTAATATATTGGAGTGTTTAATTCATTAGCTGATTTAAAACTATTCACTGGGACCAAAACAAAAACAAGAATCTGCTCACTTTCCCATTTAGGTGTTTTTACTTGTTTGATTTTCCTTATTTTACTTATTTGATCTTAAAACTGCACAGGCTGTAGACAGGGGAAATATGACCGTGCATCTAGTTTCCTCAGGACTACCATGGTTTCTGTCTGTTGTTCTGGGGTAATTATTAAAAGCATCTCTGACACTCTTGAAGAGAATTCTAGTTTGGACAATAAGTAGACTGGCCACTCTGAGGTGACAGGGATTAAGCCACGTGCCCGACGTCATTCCATCAAAGCTAAGCTATGCTTTAATACTCCAAAGTCTGCTCGGGTAGAAGTTTGGCCTAGAAATTCACCATCACCATCCCTTGCCTGGTTATTTTTGTTCCTTCTTTCTCTGACACCTAATTCACCTTCTGTTTCTCAAGTACATTGATCACCAGATTTTGGTGTTCTGTTCCACATCCCCCCTGCCTCACTATACCCAAGTCATCACTACTTTTTCTAAAACAGACCCATGTCCTGACTCTGTGGCTTAATTCAAGAGGTTCTGAGCATCTGTCTGGCAAGGCTAACTACTGTAACAACCACGGAGTTTTAGTAGGTTACATTGAAATAAAAATGTGTTTCTCACTAATGCAATGATTCTACATGAGAGTCCTTGGTCCAGTGGTTCTTCTGGGCAATTTTTTTTGAAATAATGACTCAGAGACTCCTTTCCTCTTATGATTCCACTGGTCCCTAGGTCTGGAGCGTCCTATGCTTTCAGCTGTTAGGAAAGGACAAAAGAGAGAGTGGAGAAGAGGCCTGGAAGTAGTATGTAGACTTCCACCCACATTCCGTGGCCAAAATTTAGAAAGGTAATATATCACCAGTCTAGGTTTATACACAAGAAGGAAGGAAACAGAATTTGGTTCCAAAGTCTACTAAAGTTGTCCCATCTGGTAATCAAATACCCATTTCATTCTTTCTCTCACACATGTTTGCTAAAACATCCCCTCCTGGTGGGAGATAACTTGAAATCACACCCAGGTCCTTCATTCAGCTCAAAGTCTAGGGTTTCTGAGGGATGAGCAGTCCTCTCTGTCAGGTTCAGATGTGGATCCCTGTGATCCAGTGGTACATGGACTAACAAGATAAATGATCTATACTCTCACCACAACACCCAATATGCAAAGATGGATAGGATTGCCACAATAAACCATCAGGATAAAAGAAGAATGGGAAATGCAGCAGTCACTGGTCCATAGCAATTCTGAAATACTGTTGGATAGATAGTATGAAGACCTTCTACCCTTGTAGAAGGGTTGGTCCTTCTATAGACTCCCATTCTGTTTTCTGAAAGAAACTCCCTTGTCCATTGTTCTTCGTGACTTCTGACTCTATCCTCAAAGAGCCTCAGCCTTGAGGCCACCGTTTTCTACGGCTACCTCTGAAGAGAATATTGGAATATATGTTCTCTTTAAGGGGTGAGCACATTTCTCAGCCTGTTTCCTTGGTAGTTTTCTGATCTATTTACTACTAGCTGGTGTATTGTGTCCAGTCATACCCAAAGTTCTTTCCTATATATAATTTTCAAGCATGTCTCAAATTTCTGCTTTCTAATCTCTGTTTCTTTTTGTCTCCTCCTCCTCCTCCTCTCTTTCTGTCTGAACTTAATGGTGGCTACCTTGAGGCAATCTGATAAAAAAAGACATATGTAGAAATTAATTGTTATTTGCCACAAGGATGAGCATTAATAGGCCTTTGTCTCTCAAAACCACTGTCTTATGCGTTATTATTTGAGGTCTAGAAACTCAGATTTTCCAATCCTGAAAAGCCCCACATTTCTGATCTCTTTCTTCTCCTTTTCATTGTTGCTTGCAAACTTGTCAATTCCTTTCTGAGTTCAACTCTTTCTTCTGATATTTTGCTAAAGGCAATCAATAAGCCAACACATTCAAAAGCTGTTTCTTTTCAATCAATTCTACTAGAAACATAAGCTTATTAGGAAGGTCTACCTTCCAAATTGTTGCAGGCACAGTTCTCCAAATATTTTACTATTGTATCACATGGAGTGCCAGCTTTCCAGCTTCTGATATGTCATTCCTCATTGCCCACTGTATGACCACTGAGCTATTGCCATATATTTTAGGTTATTGTTAATGGCAGCACCCAACTTCAAAATACCCATTTTCCAATTAGTCAAAAAATACTAACTATTGTTACCAACAACTGCAAAATTCTGATGGCTGAACAACATGAGAACTTGTTTTTAATTCATGCAACAGCTTCATCATCAAGGATCTTGATCAGGTGATTCTTTGGTTGGGGGGTGTGTGGCGGTGTCTCTCCTCAAAGAGATAACTTAGGAATCCAGGATATTTCCACCTTGTGGATCTGCCATCCCCTGAGGATTTAGAATTCTTTGTTTCTAGTTTTGTGGGTGGGTGTTTTAGGAACAAACTTAGTTTGTAGGGGCAAGATCTGGAATTAGGTCATATCACTTCTATCTACATCTTATTGGCTAGAATTTATCTCAACCACCCCACTTAACTGCAGTGTGAGCTGATGAATATGGCCAAGCTGTATGCAAAAGAGGAAATAGAAACTGAGTGCATCAGTTAGTTTACTGACTTTCATCTCCATATTCACACTTCAGTGCCTGTTCTGCAGTGTTGGACCAGACTCCTTAAATGCTTCTTCTGTGCAAGGAGCTCTATGTAAAGCTTTGCCAATAGGTGTTGCTGGAAGAGGGAAGGGGGCACCTCTTCCTGGTCTGGTATAATAAATTTTGCTTTCTCTTGCCCGTGCTGCACAGTCCCTGGTGCTGTGTGTGGTGACTTACAGCAGTGCTGTGTCTCAGCTGCACACCTAGTCCTTCAACAACCTTGTAGCTCCAGCATAGGACTGGTGACCCCCCAGCATCCCTCTTCACGTGGGCACCATACACTCAAGGCTTCACACTGGCAGCAGCACCCAACTCTCTTTGAACATCTGTTCAACAGATGCAAAGGATCTGAGGCCCACCAGCCTCAGGTCTTCTGCACCCTGGGGTATTTTTTCCTGTTTACCTGTGACAGTGGACCAGCTCTGACCTGGACAAACCAGAGAATGTCTCCACTATCCAGTTGACTGCAACCACACTGCTCTAATGAGTTCTGATACCCAGGCTTGGAGTTACAAGATTTTCCTTCCTCGGACACTCTCCCTCAGCCCTAGGATGTCCATTAGATAGAGTTCTCTTTACCTCTTTACATCTTTATAGTTACTTCTCTATCATAATTTAATAATTTAATAATTCTTCACAATAAACTTCCCCTATTCAAATGATTGCATGGCCTTTGCCTTCGGTTTGGATTCAGGCTGCGACATACACTGGGTTTGGTGAGTGTATAGCACTTTCTGTCCTAGTCTGTGTCACACATGTGATCTCCAGACTGTTGCTGTCAAGTTCCATAACACAGGGCATATTTCATGGAGAAGAGAACTGAAACCCAGGTTTTCTGATTCTAAATCACCATAAGGGATACAGAATCATATAGGGTGTGGCAAGTGAACTTTTCAGTAGAAAAAAATCAAGTACAAGAGCATTGTTTCCAAAAGATAATGGTTCCTTACCAAAGGTATTTAGGATGATAAAACGATTTCTTCAACATTAAACACAAAGTGTTATGTTTAAAAGATCGAAAATACATTTTCTTGACCCTGCCAGATTTAGATGTAAGATTAAATAAATCATATTTTTATCCATTTCTCTCTGTGTGTAATTTTTATTGACATACTGTAAAACTGACTCTTTTAAAGTGTACAATTTAGTGGTTTTTAGTATATTGACAAAGTATGCTACTATCACCACTATCTTATTCCAGGTCATTTTATCACCCTCAAAAGAAGCCCTGTGTCCATTAACAGTCATTCCACTTTCCCCCTCTGCCCCCAACCCTTAGCAACCACCATCTACTTTCTGTCTCTATGGCTTTACCTGTTCTGGAAATTTCACATAAATGCCATCATACAATATGTGGCTTCTTTCAACTAGCCTAATACCTCCAAAGTTCACAAATGATGTAGCATGTTGCATATGATTTTTAATGTTTGATTTTTACAATCATTGAAAAATATATTATGCTTCTCTGTCACCATAAAACCTATGTTAAAAATACGAGGACAGCCATCGGGTTTTCTCTTCTAAAGAAAAAGGAATCATTATGAAGGAGGAAAGTAAAAATCTTATGTTTTCATGAAAATCTAAATGTGAGCAAAAAAGAAAGTGAAAAATACCTTGAATCCTTCCTTTTAAATTTTCTCTCATGGTGTACTGCTACTAATAATCAACACTTACATAACACTTCAGAATTTCAACACGTTTTTCTATTGAATGCCAAAGGTAACACCTACTGCAGGAACTATATGCTGTGCTTTAATTCCAGGAGACTGTAGGAATAGTATAAATAGCGCTACTATTTTTTTGAGTTGTTATTATTACACATCCTAAATATAAGTTAATAAAACCTCTAATATTTCTGTAAAAATGTTTCTGTGAACAGAGATGGCAAAAACCCACACAGGAGTTTCCTTTTTGTTTTTTTTGTTTCTTTGTTTTTTTTTTTTTTTTTCAGAGAAAAACTTGAAGTTGAATTAATCACAAGCAGTCTCTAAAAGAGCAGTGTGATCTAATTTTATTAAAGTTTTTCCATAATATAAGATGGGAAATGAGATGTGATATAGAATGCCATCACCACAATCATATCTGTATTTAATTTTTTTCAACCCTATCTTTGGAGGTATTAAAAGCTATTCCCAAGCAGTAATAAAATTCTAGCCTGTGTTTAGTAAGGATCTTTGAAATACTCCTCTGAGATATGAGGTAGGAATATTATTACAGCTGGAGAAAGAGACGATGGTAAGTTAAGTGACTTGTCCAAGGAGACACAATAAATCAGATGTAGGCCTTAGGAATAAACCTTAACCTCCCTTTAAGACTTTTCTCTGTGATACCATATGGCCTTTCTGAGCCACTGGAAGTTTCCTCATTAACCCCTGCAGTTAATTTTCATGTTTTAAAAGGCCTTTTCCAGATACATAAATATAACCCTCTTTAATACATTTTCTCAGGCAATGTAAATTAAAGAAATCCACTCCTAATAAAGACCAGAGAGAATCTACCTTATCTACAAGACATAGGAAACCCAGTAACTTTGAATAATGACTTCCATCTGCCCCTAGTAACTGATACGAGGTTATCACATGGCTTAGCTTATTACCCTTATTATTGAGGACTGATACACAAATATGTTGGGACTACTGGCTATAGTTTTTCAATAATGGGAGCAGCATGTGGGATAAAATATGGACTCCAAAGATTTCCTAGTGATGTGCAAATCAGAAACACTGATTCTTATTCCCAATGTTAAAGATGCTTTTTCCAAAAATTACAATATTGATAAATTAGATTCAGATAGAGGGGCAACTATACTTCATAGGATGCTTCACATCAGGAGGTATCTGCTCCCAAGATACTATCTTGTGTGATTACTTAATTGGCCTCCTTGTGTTCTTCTGCATTTCAGAAGAATAGATGTGTCTCAGGAGCTCGGGACACAGTGTTTCCATTCTCCTTCCTGACTTGGATTTACCATCTGTGGTACAAATTGTATATGTTGCTGTTCCTTATGAACACTGGCCATGGCCTTTCACGACAGTTAGTTCTTTACAGTTTCTCACCTCAGCACCCAAGTCGTAGAAGCCTGATTTTCACTGAGGTGGGAGTCCTCTTCTTAGGTCCTGAGCCTGAAGAAGAAACCAAAATTTAGTTTACACTCTCATGCTATCTGTAAAGATACTCCCCACCACAAAGAAAACAAACTTTTATATCATTGAAATAGAATAATTAATACATTGGTAGGAAGCAACCATATTTGGGAAACTTTTCTAGGAAATCCTAACAGCTCCATCCAGAAACTATAGGTAAGTATTTGTCCCACATTATATGACTGAAGGAGTTTGCAAAAGTTACCCTTCCAAGATTAAAAGGAGAGTCTTTCCTGTGTGTAAATTCTAGCTTCAGAGGCATCAAGAAATAAAAAAGAAAAGGCTTAATCTCAGGAAGCCCTAATATATGAAGCAACGTGTCCCATTGTATCAGCCTAAAACAGAAACAGAAACAAAAACAGAAAGAGCAGGAGATTTTAGATAGATAGGAAGACAGTTGGATAGATAGATAAATAGATACTAATTTTAAGAAAGTAGTCATGAGGAGCCCAAAGTATCCAGATGGTAGTCAGTGGAGTCATTGCTGTGTCTCCAGGCAAAACATTCAGCTAAGGTCTCTAGACCAGCAGAGTATAAGGTCATGAAGACAAGAAGCAAAACTTTGCTAGTGAATCACTAGGAGTAGTAGTGAGTTGTAGCACTCCATTTCCATCTCTTGATTCCTGCCCTATACTGGTTATCTGAAAAACAACACCACCTATTGGACACTGATCTAGAGCATAGACAAATTCCTGGAGAACATTGCCCCAGTCTTGCAAGGTATTTCCAACTACCTAAAGCTGTAACTGGGTCTTCAAAAGACTGTTCTACTCTTTTATTAAGCTAGCTGGTTCAAAACGATGGGATGCATGATAAGATCAGTGAATTCCTGAGCATGAGCCCATTGCCACACTTCTCTTGCTGTGAAGTGATTTCCTTGATCATCAGAAGCAATGCTGTGTCAGAGAATTGTTCAAGATGGCAGAGTAGAAGGACGTGGGCTCACTCCCTCTTGCGAGAGCACCAGAATCACAACTAACTGCTGAACAGTCATCGACAGGAGGAAACTGGAACTCACCAAAAAAGATGCTCCACATCCAAAGACAGGGAAGAAGCTGCAATGAGATGGTAGGAGGGGAGCAATCACAATAAAATCAAATCCTATGTCCATTGGGTGGGTGACTCACAAACTGAAGAACACTTATACCACAGAGGTCCACCCACTGGAGTGAAGGTTCTGAGCCCCACGCCAGGCTTCCCAACCTGGGGGGCCAGCAACGATAGGAGGAATTCCTAGAGAATCAGACTTTGAAGTCTGGTGAGATTTGACTGCAGGACTTCGACAGGACTAGGGGAAGCAGAGACTCCACTCTTGGAGGGCACGTACAAAGTCGTGTGTGCATCAGGACCCAGGGGAGGGAGCGGTGACCCTATGGGAGACTGAACCAGACCAAGCTGCTAGTGTTGGAGGGTCTCCTGCAGAGGCGGGGGTGGCTGTGCCTCACTGCAGGGATAAGGACACTGGCAGCAGAAGTTTTGGGAAGTACTCTTTGGCATGAGTCCTCCCAGAGTCCACCATTAGCCACACCAAAGAGCCAGGTAGGCTCCAGTGCTGGGTTCCTTGAGGCCAAACAACCAACAGGAAGGGAACCCAGCCCCACCCATCAGCAGACAAGTGGATTAAAATTTTACTGAGCTCTGTCCAACAGAGCAACACCCAGCTCTACCCACCACCAGTCCCTCCCATCAGGAAGCTTGCACAAGCCTCTTAGATAGGCTTATCCACCAGAGGGCAGACAGCAGAAGCAAGAAGAACTGCAATTCTGCAGCCTATGGAATGAAAACCACATTCACAGAAAGATAGACAAAATGAAAAGGCAGAGGACTATGTACCAGATGAAGGAACAAGATAAAACCCCAGAAAAACAACTAAATGAAGCGGAGATAGGGAGCCTTGCAGAAAAAGAATTCAGAATAATGATAGTGAAGATGATCCAGGACCTCGGAAAAAGAATGGAGACAAAGATTGAGAAGATGCAAGAAATGTTTAACAAAGAACTAGAAGAATTAAAGAACAGACAAACAGAGATGGCCAATACAATAACTGAAATGAAAACTACACTAGAAGAAATCAATAGCAGAATAACTGAGGCAGAAATACAGATAAGTGACCTGGAAGACAGAATGGTGGAATTCACTGCTGTGGAATAGAATAAAGAAAAAAGAATGAAAAGAAATGCAGACAGCATAAGAGACCTCTGTGACAACATTCGCATTATAGGGGTCTCAGAAGGAGAAGAGAGAGAAAGGACTTGAGAAAATATTTGAAGAGATTGTAGTCAAAAACTTCCCTAACATGGGAAAGGAAATGGCCACCCATGTCCAGGAAGCACAGAGAGTCCCAGGCAGGATAAACCCAAGGAGAAACACGCTGAGACACATAGTAATCAAACTGACAAAAACTAAAGACAAAGAAAAAATATTAAAAGTAACAAGGGAAAAACAACAAATGACATACAAGGGAATCCCCATAAGGTTAACAGCTGATTTCTCAGCAGAAACTCTACAAGCCAGAAGGGAGTGGCACGATATATTTAAAGTGATGAAAGGGAAGAACCTACAATCAAGATTACTCTACCTGGCAAAGATCTCATTCAGATTAGGTGGAGGAATCAAAAGCTTTACAGACAAGCAAAAGCTAAGAGAATTCAGCACCACCAAACCAGCTCTACAACAAATGCTAAAGGAACTTCTCTAACTGGGAAACACAGAGGAGAAAAGGACTTACAAAAACAAACCCAAAACAATTAAGAAAACTGTAATAGGAATATACATATTGATAATTACCTTAAATGTGAATGGATTAAATGCTCCAACCAAAAGACACAGGTTTGCTGAATGGATACAAAAACAAGACCCATATATATGCTGTCTTCAAGAGACCGACTTCAGACCTAGGGACTCATGCACACTGAAAGTAAGGGGATGGAAAAATATATTCCATGCAATGGAAATCAAAAGAAAGCTGGAGTAGCAATACTCATATCAGATAAAATATGCTTTAAAATACAGAATGTTACAAGAGACAAGGAAGGACACTACATAATGATCAAGGGATCAATCCAAGAAGAAGATATAACAATTATAAATATATATGCACCCAATATAGGAGGACCTCAATACATAAGGCAAATGTTAACTGCTATAAAAGAGGAAATCGACAGTAACACAACAATAATGGGGAACTTTAACACCTCACTTACACCAATGGACAGATCATCCAGACAGAAAATTAATAAGGAAACACAAGCTTTAAAAGACAAAATAGACCAGACAGATTTAATTGATATTTATTTGATTTTAATATATTTAATTGATTTTATCCAAAAACAGCAGATTACACTTTCTTCTCAAGTGCACACGGAACATTCTCCAGGATAGATGACATCTTGGATCACAAATCAAACCTCAGTAAATTTAAGAAAATTGAAATCATATCAAGCATCTTTTCTGACCACAACGCTATGAGATTAGAAATAAATTACAGGGAAAAAAACATAAAAAACACAAACACATGGAGGCAAAACAATACATTACTAAATAACCAAGAGATCACTGAAGAAATCAAAGAGGAAATAAAAAAATACCTAGAGACAAATGACAATGAAAACAAAATGATCCAAAACCTATGGGATGCAGCAAAAGCAGTTCTAAGACAAAAGTTTATAACAATAAAATCCTACCTCAGGAAACAAGAAAAATCTCAAATAAACAAGCTAAACTTACACATAAAGCAAATAGAAAAAGAAGAACAAACAAGACCCAAAGTTAGCAGAAGGAAAGAAATCATAAAGATCAGAGCAGAAATAAATGAAATAGAAACAAAGAAAACAATAGCAAAGATCAATAAAATTAAAAGCTGGTTCTTTGAGAAGATAAACAAAATTGATAAACTATTAGCCAGACTCATCAAGAAAAAGGGAGAGGACTCAAATCAATAAAATTAGAAATGAAAAAGGAGAAGTTACAATGGACACTGCAGAAATACAAAACACCATAAGAGACTACTACAAGCAACTCTATGCCAATAAAATGGATAACCTGGAAGAAATGGACAAATTCTGAGAAAGGTATAACCTTACAAGACTGAACCAGGAAGAAATAGAAAATACAAACAGAACAATCACAAGTAATGAAATTGAAACTGTGATTAAAAATCTTCCAACAAACAAAAGTCCAGGACCAGATGGCTTCACAGGTGAATTCTATCAAACATTTAGAGAAGAGCTAACACCTATCCTTCTCAAACTCTTCCAAAAAATTGCAGAGGAAGGAACACTCCCAAACTCATTCTACGAAGCTACCATCACCCTGATACCAAAACCAGAGATACTGCAACAAAAGAAAATTACAGACCAATACCACTGATGAACATAGATGCAAAAATCCTCAACAAAATACTAGCAAACAGAATCCAACAGCACATTAAAATGATCATACACCATGATCAAGTGGGATTTTTCCCAGGGATGCAAGGATTCTTCAATATAAGCAAATCAATCAATGTGATACATCATATTAACAAATTGAAGAATAAAAACCATATGATCATCTCGATAGATGCAGAAAAAGCTTTTGACAAACTCAACACCCATTTATGATAAAAACTCTCCAGAAAGTGGACATAGAGGGAACCTACATCAACATAATAAAGACCATATATGACAAACCCACAGCAAATATCATTCTCAATGATGAAAAACTGAAAACATTTCCTCTAAGATCAAGAAGACAACAAGGATATCCACTCTCGCCACTATTATTCAACATAGTTTTGGAAGTCCTAGCCACAACAATCAGAGAAGAAAAAGAAATAAAAGGAATACAAATTGGAAAAGAAGAAGTAAAACTGTCACTGTTTGCAGATGACATGATACTATACATAGATAATCCTAAAGATGCCACAAGAAAACTACTAGAGTTAATCAATGAATTTGGTAAATTAGCAGGATACAATATTAATGAACAGAAATCCCTTGCATTCCTATACACTAACAACAAAATATCAGAAGGAGAAATTAAGAAAACAATCGTTTTCACCAGTGTAAGAAAAAGAATAAAATACCTAGGAATAAACCTACCTAAGGAGGTAAAAGGCCTGTATTCAGAAAGCTATATGACACTGATGAGAGAAATCAAAGATGACACAAACAGATGGAGAGATATACCATGTTCTTGGATTGGAAGAATCAATATTGTGAAAATGACTATACTAGCCAAAGCAATCTACAGATTCAGTGCAATCCCTAGCAAACTACCAATGGCATTTTTCACAGAACTAGAACAAAAAATTTCACAATTTGTAAGGAATCACAAAAGACCCTGAATAGCCAAAGCAATCTTGAGAAAGAAAAATGGAGCTGGAGGAATCAGGCTCCCTGACTTCAGACTATACTACAAAGCTGCAGTAATCAAGACAGTATGGTACTGGCACAAAAACAGAAATATAGAACAATGGAAAAGGATAGAAAGCCCAGGGATAAACCCATGCACATATGGTCACCTTACCTTTGATAAAGGAGGCAAGAATATGCAGTGGAGAAAAGACAGCCTCTTCAATAAGTGGTGCTGGGAAAACTGGACAGCTACATGTAAAAGAATGAAAGTACAACACTCCCTAACACCATACACAAAAATCAACTCAAAATGGATTAAAGATCTAAATGTAAGACCAGACACTATAAAACTCTTAGAGGGAAACATAGGAAGAACACTCTTTGACATAAATCATAGCAAGATCTTTTTTGACCCACTTCCTAGAGTAATGGAAATAAAAACAAAAATAAACAAATGGGACCTAATCAAACTTAAAAGCTTGTGCACAGCAAAGGAAACTATAAACAAGACAAAAAGACAACCCTCAGAATGGGAGAAAATATTTGCAAACAAATCAACAGACAAAGGATTAATCTCCAATATATATAAACAGCTCATGCAGCTCAATATTAAAAAAAAACAAAGAACCCAATTAGAAAATGGGCAGAAGTCCTAAACAGACATCTCTCCAAACAAGACATACAGATGACCAAGAGGCACATGAAAAGCTGCTCAACATCACTCATTATTAGAGAAATGCAAAAAAAAACTACAATGAGGTATCACCCCACACCAGTTAGAATGAACATCATCAGGAAATCTACAAACAACAAATGCTGGAGAGAGTGTGGAGAAAAGGGAACCCTCTCTCACTGTTGGTGGGAGTGTAAATTGATACAGCCACTATGGAGAACAGTGTGGAGGTTCCTTAAAAAACTAAAAATAAAATTACCATATGACCCAGCAATCCCACTACTGGGCATATACCCAGAGAAAACCATAATTCAAAAAGACACATGCACCACAATGTTCACTGCAGCACTGTTTACAATAGCCAAGTCATGGAAGCAATCTAAATGCGCATCGATAGATGAATGGATAAAAAAGATGTGGTACATATATACAATGGAGTATTACTCAGCCATAAAAAGGAATGAAATTGGGTTATTTGTAGAGACAGGGATGGGCCTAGAGACTGTCATACAGCGTGAAGTAAGTCAGAAGAAGAAAAAAAATATCGTATATTAACGCAGATATGTGGAATCTAGAAAAATAGTACAGATGTACCTGTTTACAAGGCAGAAATATAGACACGGTTGTAGATAACAAACGTATGGACACCAAGGGGGAAAAGTGGGGAGGGGTGGTGGGACAGATTGGGAGACTGGGATTGACACATACACACTAATATGTATAAAACAGATAACTAATAAGAACCTGCTGTATAAAAAATAAATAAATAAAATTCAAAATAAATAACTAAATAAATAAAAATAAATAAAAAATAAAATAGTCAAACTCATAGAAGCAGGGAGTAGAATGCTGGTTGCTAGGGGCTGGGGGAGGAGGGAATGGAAAATTGTTATTCAACGTATGTAAAGTTTCAGTTATGCAAGACGAAAGAGTTCTAGGGATCTGCTGTATGAAAACTGTGCCTGTAAGTTAACAATACTGTATGGTACCCTGCAAAAATTCAGAGGGCAGTGCTCATGTTAAGTGCTCTTCCTACAACAATAACAAAAAAAGACTAAAAAAAAAAGAAGCAATGCTGTGTGGAATGTCACGATCGTGGATAAGGCATTCCGTAAGTCCATGGATGGTCGTTTTAGTAGAAGCTTTATATGCAGGGAAGGCATGTAATGTATGTATCCAGAGAAAGTGTCTATTCCAGGAAACTAATACACCCACCATATACACACAGTCATCTTGCATCCTAGAGATAATAAGCTGACCTACGCGTGGAATCATATTGCCACCAAGGGCAGGTGGAGAGCCATCACCATATGATGGGCAGTATGGACCGTGGAAACTCTGAATGAGCAGGTTCCCTTTGGTATAGAGTAGGAACATCTTTCTGTAACTAACATCGCTGAGAAAAGTACATTACAGGAGAATTACTGTTTTGTACCTGGAAACTATATTCTATTACCTTAAAGTTAACTGTTGAGTCAAATAGAAATTTCCCAGTGACTAAGAAAGATCAAATTCAGAAAAATGTCTTCATAAAAACAAGGGTTTACACCCAGGCCTATCTCTAATTTCAGTATATACTTGGACAAATTGCTTTTATTGGAATGTTTCTGTAACATTTCGACCCTCCCTTGAAAAGAAGGATAATAGCTACTTTCCTTATTGTGTGTGTTTTCCTGCTTTGGGTGAGGATTTTCACAGGAAAAAGTATGTAAAGCACTTAGCCCAGAGCACACAATGTAGAAGCTTCTTAAGAAATTATAACTAAAAAGATACAGATACTCATCTGATTTCACAACAATCCTGTAAAGTAGTTTATAACTAGTCTCCTTTTGTGGATGAGGAGATGGAGGCTGAAAGATCAAATGCCTTGCTGAAAGTCAGAAAAACTGACCTCAAAAAGATGCACCACAATTCACATCCAGGTTTTCCTCCTTACAAACAGTGTTTATCATACATATACTGAGTGAGTGTGTGTGTGTGTGTGCTTCAAAATTTTAAAGAAACACAAAGAAAAAAATTAGTTATCTACTACCCTTATATTTCTCATATATAAGTTACATATAAATATAGATAATACCATTAATAATAATTATAATAATAGCTAAACTTTATTGAGTCCTTCTATGAACCAGGGCTTTTCTAAGTATTTCACATGGGTTAAGCCTACTTGGTCTTGACAAATACTGGAAAGGGTAAGCACTACTCTTATCTCTATTTACCAATGAGGAGCCTGAGCCTGGAGATCCTAACCAGCTTTCCCAAGGCCATCAGCCTCAGTGGTGGAGGTAACCCACACCTGGATCAGCTGAGACTAGAGCCAGAACCCTTAGACACGAGGCTGGTAACCTTAGTACAGACATATTTTCTTACACTGGAATCATACTGTACACTTTATGATTTGACTTTCCACTAAAGTATAACATTAATATTTTTTTATGTTATAAATATACTTCTATATAATACTGTTTATTGGCAATACAGTATTACAACTTAGAAAAATGCACCATTATTCGGTCAATTCTACATTGTTGGATGCTTACATTGTTGTTATAACACTTAGAGTGTTGTAACAAAGAATACTTTTGTATATACATTTGTATGCGCTTTGTTGTGGACATGATCCAATGTTTTCATGGGACAAATTCCTAGAGTGGAATAGCTAGATAATTTTTAAGGATTTTTGTTACAGATTCCTTGCTTGTATTTCAAAAAAACGGTACCAACCATCTCTCCCACAGGCAGTGAAGGAGAGTCCTCTGAATTCAGGTCTTCTGATTCTTGCTGATGTCAATACTGACTCTGTGATAATTTCTGTTTAATCCTTCCACTTAGTGCCAGAGAATAGGTCTGAGTCCAACCCGCTAAGAACCTTCTTCTGTGTGATGTCATTTTATTCAAGTATTATCCCCCATTTGAAGCACATCTATGTAATTACTTGTGTAAACCTAGAGGAATGAAACTTAACATCTCTTGTGAGGTTCAGATGGAAAATCTTTTAGCACCTGATGCCAAAAAGGAACTTTTATTCTTAAGCCCAATTTCTTATTCATGTGTTTGAACTGAAAAGGGTAGAATGCAAACTTTTGAATAGTCAGTTATAATAGATAACTGTAGTACCTATTCTGTAATCTAGATTTATTATTAATCTCAAGAATGTCTTTTTTTCCCCCTCCTGCCATAAGCCTCTATCCGGAAGGAGCAAAGGCACAGGACATTTTTCAGGACATCCACCAAGCCACTCAACTCAAGGTTTATTCCAAAGCTCTCTGCCTCTCAAAAGTTAGAGCTTTGTAGTCAAGAACTCTCATTAAATATTACAATATAATTAGAGACTTGTTTGATTATTTTGCTTTATGAAAAATATTCTCATCACAACTAATACCTACACAAATCAGGAATTCCCTTAAATTTCTTAAATTTAAAGTCTAAAAATAAGGCAACTCTTGATGAGGATAAATAATTGCAAGGGTAAAAATCTGGAAACAGATTTTTCACTTTGCTTCTATATAAGTATACATGCAAGCAGATCTACCCACTTGTTCCTATGGAGATTTTATATCTTTTTGCCTCTCAATGCAAAGATCAATACAAAGATGAGAGTGAGTACTTCAGCCTCAAGTAATGGTTCACAAACTACTGAGGATCATTTTAAAAAGAATAAAGGGGAACATATCAAGGAAAAAAGATTGCTTTCACTTTTTTTTTCCTTTTTTTTTTTTCCTATTAAAGTAAAGGTAGACGGATTTAGGCACATCATAATCTGGGAAAGAGTATTGGACTAGAATTTGGGAAAGTTTCCTTGGGAATTTTTCTTCTTACTCTCAACTTTGTACCTTCAAAGTACTTCAGGACCTTGGGGAAGATTCTCAGGACACAGCACCATCTATATGCCAAAATGTCTTTCTTTTCACTTTCTGTGCTCAAGTATTTCATGCTGTGATACTGACTCAGGAGCCTGTTTCCTACAGCATGGCTGTCTCTGAGGCCAGACATTGAGGAGTTAAAGGAGACCAGGGTGCGGGAACAGCTGGAGATAATTACTTACAATCAAAAGACACGCAGAAAAAGCAGCAGGAACAGCAGGGTGAGGTGTTCTGCCTGGCTGGATTACAGGAGGCATCTGGACAGAGGCAACTGGCTTAAATACTAGTAAGGGAATTTTGCACTGTTGATCTTATTTAAGACCTAAGAAAGAGATTGGGATTGGTTTGAACCCGGTTTAAAAAGCCCAAAGGTAGACATTCCTGCCATAAACAGTTTGAACTCTCTTGTCCTGTAAATGGGGATATTGGGAAAGATGTGTTAGGGCCAAGGGGGCTTTGTGTATTAACACAAGATCAAATTTTACATCTAAAAATTCTGAAGGATAATTTTGCACTCCTGTTTTCCAACGTGGGCAATTAGTCTAAAATCCTGGACATCTGACTTTGTTCTTTGTATTCTTTTTCCTAAGATCTCTACATAAAGCATCCCAACTTTCAACTTTTTTCATCAATTCACTTTTTCTGCAGTCCTAAATTATATTTCAGCCACTGCCATTTTCCCTCATAGGGCCAAGATTCATGAGGCAAATAAATATTTCTTCAGTGAAAGAGTGTATTGTAGCCAGCACTATTTAAGGAGATATCAGATCTCTGAAGTCTTTAAATTGGATTTTTTCTTCTCAGATACATATTTTTTTTCCATTTAATAACACGTATAAATGGATTCACTGCATTATATTCAGTACCTAAACCTTGGCTCTTGGAGGAACCTTTTCCTTGATGAACTCCAATCCGAAACTATGATCGCTTCTTCTTTTGATTTATCTATAATGTTAAGAAATAAGCTCTATACTTTACAACATTGGATACTTTATCAGGTAACCACAGAATTAAGCATACCAAGCAACTTGAAAGAAAACACGCTTACTCAAAGCTGATGGCCATTAGATGTTACAAGATTTAAAATGGAAAATTGCCTCACGTACAAATGAGCCTGGAGCAAGGACTTATACAGACAGGATAAATGACAGCCTTTTCATTTATGATATGGAATTTGTGGGGAAAACCCTCCATGGTGGAAGTCAGAAACTTTTAGACACAAAAGCACCTAAGATGTGTCCCCCTTCCTTAGAACTTCAGTAGTTCCCCATTGTTTTACAGGATGAAGTCCAAATGCCTTAAAATTCACAGCCACACATCATAGTATGTTTCAAATCTGCCTCTGCTTGCCTCTTCTTCTCTTTCTCCATCTTTACCCTGTATGCCTGTGTTCCATCCAGCCCTTTAAAACTTTTACCTTTGAACTGTTGATCCTGTAATATCCTTGAATTCAAATATCCTACCCTAATTACACAACCTGGACATTTCTGCTGTAGCTTAAAGGCCTACCTTAGAAATCTTTTCCTCCCCAGACTATCCTTTTAATCAATGAACAAGAAGCTTTCCCTTTTTATCCCTTTTCCCAAACAAAATTCAATGCCTTACCCTCACTGGCCCTGAAGAATGAATTGATCCGTTATTGTGTATACATGGTAGCATGTACATTTGTCTATAATTCATTTGTCCAATAACTCAGGCATTAATTCATTCATGCATTTGTTTAAAAAAGTGCTTATTGGGTGTTTTCTCTGCATAATGATAGCCAGTCACTGCCTCAAAATTCTGGGAATGAAGCAGTGAACCAGACAGACTGGCGATCTCAGGGCTAATGATCTAGCTGTGACCTTAAACTTCTTCCATAACGTTATGATTAGGCACTTGCCTATCTGCTCATCTTGAAGATGGACAACTTCTTAGTAATCTTCAATGTGGATCACAAGGCTTAGTAGTGTGGTTCATACTTAAGTACATAATAATGTCTCTAAATTGATGTTCACTGTGATCTAAGTAAAGATTTCATGCTTTACATGAAATTTCTCCTAGAATCCTCACAACAGCCCTGTGCATTGGACACTCATTGGGCCCAGAGAAGGCAAGAAACATAGTTTCTTTGTCCCACAGTTAGTAAGTAGCAGAGTCAGAAACTGAACCCAAGTATGTCTGACTCCCAGAGTCAAGTGAACGAACAAATGAATGAAAGCAGTGTTACAGACAAAGGTCAGTTCTTTGCCCAGTTGCTTCAGGTAAGGTGGAGAGTCAGTCGTTGGCCTGAGGAACAACAATACACAGAGTGAGAGTCTCCGTGCTTAGCGTGGAAGAGCGAGCAACTGCCTGCATGTGCTTGAGGAATTTGAAGCTTATGCTAAAATGTATCTCTGATCTACTTCATCACTAAAGCGGAATCCCTTTGGACTAGTCAAAAGTGATCGGCTAATTAACTCTTTTTTTTAATCTTCTTTATAAAAATTATTCAGACTGCCTAAAAAAAGAAAACCAAATTTAACCAAAATAAATACATAAATCTCAGTGTTTCTCACCCTGGAACGTTCTCTCTAGAATCGCCCATGTGAGGATTTGTTCCATTTCACATTAATGGCTGCAGTTCAGAATGTCTGTCCTTTTGGCCTTTGAGGTTCCACACTGAAACCATTCCTAGATCTTCTTGGAGGCAGCCTCATGATATTCTGAGAGGGACTGTCATGGCCTTTGAAATTCCTGGTCAGGAGCCCACCCCCCAGAGGAAGTTCCCTCCTTACACACAGTATAATTTTCACATCAGATCATAACAATACACTCTCTAAATTGGTACAAATCTTTTCAGCTCTTTCCCTTAATGCTGTTACAGACATGTAGAAACTGCTTATTTATATGGATAAGATTTTTAAATGTAAATAGTAAGGAAGAGGAAACACACTAAGCCTGTAGGCTGATAGATTGTTATGTCTGAGCATCAAAGTCAGACCAGTGTTTCCTGATAAGTTTTGTAATTCTCAACATAAAAAGGGAGTTTTTTTTTTTCTATATATCATTCCTCTTGTCATCTCTATTTTGTTAGACATAACTACTAACAATAATATAAAGAACTTCCCACATTTTGCTTACAAAAGTGGGTACAGGAAAAGTTCTTGTCACTTCTTTGACTCAGTCATGATTATTGACAGAATATAGAATTCATTTGCATCAGTTGATATTTCCATTTTTGCCTTAACTCCCTTACATGATTTATTGAATATAGTAGTCTTCAAATTTTTATGAAAAATAATTTATCACAGGGGGCTGGGAATATCCTATTTTGCCCTTGACTTTGTTTTCTCTGTGACGAGTCATCATAAGTGTAATATTCTAGGCTTCTTTCCATGACCTCATTTACTCCTTCCAAAGGAGAAAGCAACTGCTCTGGATGGTAGACCTGGAACAGTTAGGCATGTCTACCTTTGTCCTTCTTTCTTTCCTTCCTTTTGGGCATGCCTGTCTGGAGATAATAAGAGTTTTAGTCTGCACGAGTGTGAATAACTTCTCATGGAGTTTGAAGTTCCCAATCTGTCCAACCAGACACAGTGACTCTGGATTCAGGAGTTGGACAGACAGAGGGGTGTCATTTTGGGGCCCATCCAAACCTCAGCATTAGTTTGGAACAACTAAAAGATTATATTTTGTGAAGCAGAAGTTTCTTAAAATTTAGCTTAAGAAGAAGTTCTGAATAAAATGTGAAGAGTTGTAACTTTAAATCCTAATTCTAAAATTCAATGACATTAGGCTTTCAAATTATAAACTCTGTTTCTGCTTCTCCATCTGTATTCTTTGCATTGGAATATCTGCCACCACTTTATCAAAAAAACATAAAGGCAAACAGTGCAATTGTATGAGAGCCTCTGAGTTCTTAGATGTTATATAAATAATTTCTAAATGACATTACTATTAGTATTCCAGATTCAAAGTAAGAGACTACTTGGTATGAACGTAATATTTGCTCTACTTAGACTTGAATTCTGAGAAGAAAGAGTTTTACATCTGATTTTGTTGTTCTCTAATCTGGCAATGTGAGGAACGATTAAAGCAGGGGTTTACATGGGGCAGAGTAGGGCAGTGATTTGTGATATGTTCCCAATAGAATATTTTTTCTTCCCTTTTTTTTCCCCAAAGGAAATAAACGGTCAGACTTCGAGAAGGTGGGGTTCTAATAAAATTCTTCCTGCATTTCATCTGTGGTTGCTTCTGATTCCCACCCCTCCACCCCTGCCGTTACCACATACACATGCAGCAAAGACCAGGATTTCTGGAGATTACTTTCAGAGTTCCTGTCTCACCCAAAGCACACATTCAAAACTTCTTCTGGAAAGGTTATCAGAGGCAGTAAAGGATGTAGAGACATTACTATGTAGGAGTAATGGGGCATAAAACCAAATATTTATTCTACCCACTGAGCACCAGCTATATAACTATAGTTTCGGCAAGAACGCCTCTGTACCTGTCTCTAATGGTGAATGTACCTTCCAGATTTATCAAATATGCCTGGTTTGGAGATTAGTTCCCAGTAAGAGATTCCTTAAATTGAAGAGCACTTTGAATAAGTTTTATTTGATCCTCATCTCATCTTTACTTAAGTCTGGTTAGAAAGTATGAGAATGTATTTTAAATAGAGCCTTCATTCATTCTGATGAGATAAAATGCTATGGTGGTCTTACAATGATGGAAAGATATTTATTTACATCTCTGTACTCTTCCCCTCTGAGAAAAGAATATTTTGCAATAAGATTTAATCAGCTCATACAAGGAAGTTAGTTGTTACAATGTCACTGCCTTAGTAGGTATTAATTCTTTCAGTTTTATTTCTAGATGACCCAGTTAAGACTTATGTCTTTCCACTTCTGAAGATTATTACTTGCTCTGCTTCTTAAAGGTTAGCAATACATGGTATTTTTTAAAATTTAATCTTCTAAATGCATTTTTAAAAAATTCAGTACAATAATAAGGAACTGGTTAAAAATTACAAAAATAGAAAAGTATTTAGTCATTAAAATCACATCATCCAAGTACGTTTAAAATGAGAAAAAAATTAGGTGGTGTAAAGCATAAAAAAACAATTTATGCAAGTTCACACAACTTTATTAAAAAACATGTATACATACATATATATGTTACGTATGTATAAATTAGGAAGATAGACACAAAGTGATACAAATAATTGCCTGGTAAGTATATGTGATTATTCTTTGAAATGTCTTGGTATTATATTTTTGCTGTTTAAAATCTGTTGAATAAATATTACTTTTGCAATCAAAATGTGGCATTTTTTGGAAGTCTGAACTAAAGAAAAGTTTTGGGGAGCTTTAAAAAGGCAGATTTCTGCTTCAGCTATTACAAACTACATACATTTTGTCTAATGTTTGCTTTAGCCATGAAGCCACATAAAATAACACATTAATAGAACTCTAATGTATTAAGTATTAAAATTTTAATTTAAGTGTATACTGCATATTGCCTTTCCAACCAATTGTTTACTTAGATATTTTATAATGAAAAATAATGACATGGAGAAAAACCAAAAAAGAACTGGAAAAGAGGGTACAAGTCTGCCAACCATAAAACCAAAATAATTGCTGTGTTTCTGTCTCAAATTTGTCCCTAAATTTTTCTTCCTTTTGTTTATAAGAAAGAACATGTCCTTAGGTGAAACATAGTTTTTGTAGCACTGTGTATTGAAGTAAATATCTCAGGGGGGAATCTAACATTGGATTCGATAATCACTGTGTAATTCAATTTATCAGCAAATGTGCAATTTGCTATTGCACTTAAAATATTTACCTTTATTTAAAGAACAGAGGCATAATGCTAAAATTAATCTTAATGAAGGGAAGTTTTTTGATTGCTAACCTGATGAGATGTCATATATATAATTTTCTGATTTTCTACCTTGATCCAAGGATGGAATTTGGAGAGGTTGGAAAGCACATCGCTTATAAAAGCTTCTGAAATATTAGTTATCTAAGTCCAGTTTATCGTTGTGATTTAATGGCTGGAGAGCTAATATTCTGTATTTGTTGATTAAAGACAGATTGATTGATAAGATTTAGCAACAATGAAAATGGTAGGGTTATAAGATAGAACATTCTCGACCTCATTTACAGAAGAGGAATGTGAAATACGGAATTGTATAGCATGATAAGAAATAATACCGCATCCATCTACCCATTTATTCTTTCATTAAACAAATGTATCAGTTAGAATGCTTTCAGCTGCAGAAAACAAAATAGGCACATAAAAGTGACTTAAAAGATAGAGTTTATAGTTTCATATAACAAGAAGTCCAAAGGTAGGGAAATTTCTGGTTGGTTAATTCAGTAACTGTAATTACATTGAGAGCCTCTGTTTTTTCTGTCTTCTTGCTATGCCATCCTCAGCAGGTTGCCTTTCTTCCTGGGTGAGCCCTTGCCTCATGACTGCATAGTTTCAAGGACCTGCCATCACACCAGTACCCATGTTCTCACGCAATCACATCAAGACTCAGAAAAATAGCGGCCCCTCCTTGCACATCTCTTTGTCAGGAAGGAAAACCTTTACTAGAAAGTACCTGGCAGAGTTCCCATGCTTGGAAGTATCACATGCTCATTCCTAAATTAATTGCCAATGGGGTGAGTGGTAATATTACCATGATTGTCTTAGACTAGTTAAAATTTACCCCCTGGGGATAGAAAGGAACTCCTTCCTTAAATACCTGACAAAAGGAAAAGTGAAGAAAATTGGGAGTCCGCTAGTGATAAAGAATGTGATAGTTGTTAGATGAAGCATCAGTGTGAGCCACAAAACAACTTATTGGACCTCCACACTGAACAGGTATAGGATAGACAGAGAGAATATGTCACAGGTCACTTTTCACAGAACCTACAGTCTAAGGGAGGGAGGAGTAACTGAACGTGTCATTATCAAGAAAATATAATCTTATTTTTGGATGAGGGAAGTGAATAAGCAAGCTCCAGTATTGCGTGTATGTACATATGTGGCGCTTGGCTAAGTCACTTTAAAAACAACAACTTCCTTAAGGTCACTAGAAGTCATTTTAAATATATGAAACAACTCTTTAATGACACTACTATATATAAGATAGATAACTAATAAAGACCTACGGTATAGCATAGCACAGGGAACTCTGCTCAATACTCTCTAATGACCTATATGGGAAAAGAATCTAAAAGAGAGTGGATATATGTATATGTATAACTGATTCACTTTGCTGCACAACTGAAATTAACACAACATTGTAAATCAACTGTACTCCAATAAAAATTTAAACAAAGAAAAAAAATAAAATCATAGTTTCTTCTATTTTCTTCTGGTTTTGTTTTAAAATTTACATTTAAACTTAATACTTAAGTGTACAAATAATTGTTCTCCTTTACACTTTACATTTATAATTAATACTATAAGATACGAGAAATTTAAAGTGTGTGATGGGCTAAACTGTGTAGTAGGGATGTGCACATTCTAATCCCTGGAACCTGTGAATATGTTGCCTTATGTGGTAAAAGGGACTTTGCAAATGCGATTGAATTAAGGATTTTCAGATGGGGAGATTAGCCTGGATTAGCTGAGTGGGTCCAATGTCATCACAAGGATCCTCCTGAGAGGAAGGCAGGAGGACCAGCTGGTAGTAGAGGCTGTGATAGAACAAATATATTTATCTGAGTTTCAGATAACTCCTCTCTAAAACGATAATTGTGAAGATTAACTGAGATAATGCATTTGACATATTTTGCGAGAGGATGGTGCATGCATGTACAAGCATACAAAATATGTCAGCATCATTTTTGAAGTAAATATTTTTAAAGTACATATTTGTATCTTACTTTCAACTTTTAAAGTAAATATGTGTATAGAAATAATCAAAAAATATAATCAAAAAAATGTAAATCATGGTTGTCTCTGGATAACAGGATTTAATGTATTTCCCATTCTCATATTTCTTATGTTGAACATCTATATTTTGTGACAAAAAATGTTACTT
Organism: Balaenoptera musculus; assembly: GCF_009873245.2. NCBI lineage: Eukaryota > Metazoa > Chordata > Mammalia > Artiodactyla > Balaenopteridae > Balaenoptera > Balaenoptera musculus. The sequence continues at coordinate 60,044,007 of NC_045801.1, read as the reverse complement.
TAATAAGTACTAAATAAAAAATAAAACTATATTAAAAAAAAGGAGAATGGAGCTGTGTGAGGGAGGGGCTGTGAACCAAGAAATGCGATTGGCCTCTAGAAGCTGGAAAAGGAAAGGAAAAGGATTCTTCCCTAGATCCTCCAGAAAGGAATGCAGTCCTGCCAGACTTTGATTCGAGCCCCGTTGAGACCTATGATAGGCTTCCGACCTCCAGAAGTATAAGAGAATAAATTTATACTAAGTCACTAAGTTTGTGGTAATTTGTTACAGCAGTAACAGGAAACTAGTACAACATGTTACCATGTTTTACCTTAATACCAGGTTTTATGATGCATATGTGTATACAGTTTATAAGTAGTTATATTTATATTATATATTATTTTAAATAATTTATTTTAAAATTATTTAAATTTTATTTACAAATTAAAAGTTGAAGAAATGTTCATAGTTGAACATCAGTGATCGTTATTTCAGTATTATATTTCTTTTGTATAAAACCCCCAAAACTTAAACTTAATATGCTAAGAACAGTTAGGGCTAAAGATGAAGACCAAGCCTTCCTTAAAGAAAAGAGCTAAATGAGGGAGAATAAGTGACATGCCCCTTCTATCTCCATAAATTGGAATAAAAATGACTTACATGACATCATGTTTAACGCAAAACAGTTAACCCTGTTTTTTACAACAACCCAGTGAAATAGAGAAAGCATTAGTCCAATTTTATATAGGCGAGAGTTACATCATAAGGCTGTTTCATTCTCACTTGTACTGAGCCCTTACTATGTGCCAGATATCATGACAGGTGCTGAGGAAATACTAATAATAACAACAACAATGTGATTTTATCTATTTATCATTTATTGAACACTTACTCTGTACAGGTACAGTTCAAGATTTTATTCATACATTAACTAATTAATCTGTAAAACAAACCTAGATAACAGAACAGACATAGTCTGGCCCTGAAAGTAAGCACAATCAATTGTTAAGGAAGAAAGTGTAGACATGTCATCAGATACATTTTCCTGCCAAGCAAGTACCGGGACAGAATTAAAATCACAATTTGGGAATCACAGGGAAGATACAGGTAACCCAGTCTAGGTAGAGATAGGGAAGGTTTTTCTGAATTAGTTATTCCTGAATGTAATCTTGAAGGCAAAATCTGTCAGTCTCCCTTGGGTAAGCAATATAACAATACCACTAAACACAAAAATCTCATGGCTTAATGCAGCAAAGGCTTAATTCTTTTTTCTTAAATTTATTTATTTTATTTTATTTATTTTTGGCTGCATTGGGTCTTTGTTGCTGTGCATGGGTTTTCTCTAGCTGTGGTGAGCAGGGGCTACTCTTAGCTGTGGTGCACAGGCTTCTCATTGTGGTGGCTTCTCGTTGCGGGGCACGGGCTCTAGGCGTGCGGACTCAGTAGTTGTGGCTCCCAAGCTCTAGAGCGCAGGCTCAGTGGTTGTGGCGCACGGGCTTAGTTGCTCTGTGGCATGTGGGATATTCCGGGACCAGGGCTCGAACCCGTGTCCCCTGCATTGGTAGGCGGATTCTTAACCACTGCGCCACCAGGGAAGCCCACAAAGGCTTAATTCTTAATTACACCACAAGTCAAGGTAGATTAGACATCTTTTCACAGTGCCTCTCCTCCCACAGTGACTCAGGGATCACGGCTGCTTCCAACTTGCAACACCACATCTCTGAGTTCTCTCACATGGCTGGAAGAAAGATATGGAGAAGGTGCACTGAGTCTTATCTGCCTTGACTGGTAAATAATGCACCTCACCTCCACTCCAGATTATTGATCAGAACTAGTCCCATATCCTGACTCACGTGCAAGGGCAAAGGAGAATATTGAACATTTGATGAACGTTACTCCCTGCCATAGTCAGACAAAGAAGATTGAAAGGAAAGGGTTAGCAAAAGTACGGAGGGGAGAAACATCATAATCTGGGCCAGGTGGATTTTGGTTTTCTTGAGTGTGATATAAAAGAAAGTGTGTAAATGATAAGAACTTGAAGGAACAGTCACAGCCTAGATCAGGAAAGGGCCCATAGGAGATGTTAAGACTCTTGGGTTTTATCCTATAGGAGAGACAGAGGCACTGAAAAAGTCTAAGTAGATTTGAACTCTGGGGATTGTGGCCTAAACTTGAAAGGGACAAGGCTGAAAGCAGGAATACCAATTATGAGGTTATCAAATAGGAGAATACTCACCAAAACCTGGGTGATATAATAGAGGTAAAGGAACTGTTTGTTAGAGGCAGAATTGGCAAGTATATAAATATGGACACCAGGATGAAGAAGTGACAAACAGCTTCTAGATTTCAACTTTGGGTAACTGGTACTATCAATTTAGATAGAGATTATTGGGAAAAGCCTATTTGAAGAGAACGATGGAGTAGTTTATTCCAGACTTTTTAAGGTTCAGTTGCCAGTGGGAAATCCAAGCAGAGTCCACCAGCAGGAGTTTGGATAAAGGTCTAGAACCAGATCCAAGCTTGAGATGAAGATCTAGGAATCATATAAGTTTGGATAAAGGATGAAACCACCAGAATAGGTGGCTCACAAACTGTGAAAATGAGATGAGCAGTGGCCTTGAAACTCAGCCCTGGGAACTACCAGGATGTAAAGTGTGGGAAGAAGAAAGGGTCTCATGAAGATGCAAGAGAAGGTACTGCCAATTGTGTAAGGAGAAGAAGCCAAGGCAAGGAGAGTTTCAAGGAGAGTGGGGTCAACCCTCTTAAGTGGCATAAAGAATCCAACAGGATAAGGACTGAATTTGTCATTGAATTTGGGGATTAGAAGCACCCGGTGATAGCCTTACCAGTAAAGAAATTGGCAAGAAGGAGAGATTGCAATGGACCAGGCAAAGCTACATAGTGGATAAACCAGCCATATGGTAGCCACATCCCCGAGAAGTTTAGGGACTTGGTCAGCACCCATAATCAGAGCATGAGTTTCAAGATGGGCAGAACTGAAATGTGAGGCCAGGTCATGCAGCTGCTTAATGGCGGGGAAGGATATAGTCATATTCACCAGAATACCTCAAAATAAGTGCAGTCTCTCACCACATTTTCTAATTTTCATGAGAGTCTAGATGAGTTGCCTGAGGGGAATTTTCCAAGCATATATTCAAATACACACACACAATAAGGTTTGAAGAAGTACAATGTTTAGGTGATTTACTTTAATGGGAACTGAGCAGAACACAACAAACTAATAATACATGATACGCTACTAAATCCAAGTGCGTTTTAGACTTTTAGGGAGTACTTAATGGGACCAAGCAGTCTTAGCAAGTTAAATTGAATGGATGTATTTTTAAACAGCATCCTACATGAACATAATTCTATCATGTGATCTTTTTTTCGATAAGCAAGGTGCTGAGCTCATATTTAAGCCCTTGCTTAAAGAAATGAAATACTTAGAGAGACAAAGTTCCCGATGCCTCTTGGGGGTCACCGAATTCTCCGTGGCCCTAAATAAAGGAAAGACCCTGGTTTTCATAGCAGGCTCTGGGAACACAGACAAGCTGTATGGCTCTCACTTGGTGGGGAGTGGAGAGAGATAACGCTGACCATGAAGGCCGGAACCAGATAATGACGGGCTTTATATATCATGCTAAGGAGTCTGGACTTTATCTTGCCAGTTAGCAGAGAGCTATTAAAGACTTTTAAGTAAGGGATTATCATGATCAGATTTCTATTTTCTGGCAGCTACAGTGTGGAGGAGAACTGAAGGAGGACAAAGACTGGAGGCAGAGAGACCAGTAAGTCCTGCTTATTCTCTTTTTTTCCCTCTGCCTCAAGATTCCCACATACCAAGCCTCCAGATGCATTTTTAGTGTGAACTTTCTTTCCAGGGACGGCCTCCCTGGTCTGGGTATTCATTCCCCGACTACTGACAATGCGTGCACGTGTGTGCTCTTGTGCACATGCACAAACACACACACACATATGCACACCCAGAGCATGGTTTTCATTCTGATCCTTCTTGGGCAGCATCAAAACTTCCTGTTGTATCCCGATCACCCGGAAGTCAGGTCAAGGAACACCAGGATATATTATATGAATAAAGGGCGTCTTGTCTGTTGGGAAGACAAGGGAAGTGCATGGGATTTGGTCAAGAGATGAGGATGGGGCCATATGAATGTATGAAAATTACAGTCAAGCTGCTTAGATGAATTTGCTGTAAAGTGTTTTTATTTTCTATATCTTTACAGTGCATTTCTCATGGAATACCTGGAAAGGTATGCAGAATTCTAAAAGGCAGTAAGAGAAAGAAATTGAAGAAGGGAGGGAATTAAAAATGTATGTCCACACAGTAGACCTTGAACAAGAAGTTTCTAGGGCGGAATCTTGTACACGGATTGCCACACGTTAGCCATAGAAGAGATGCCTAAGGAAAATGGAAGATCACTTCCTCCAGAAAAAGAAAAGAGTACATGTTAAATGCAATAAAATATTTGCAAATAATGATTCAATGCAAGCAAGTTTAAAGGGAGGAGTAACAGAAATTATCTATGTATCTGGTTCTAATGGTGCAAGTGTTTCTAGGTTAATAACAGCAGGAGAACAACTAAATTACAGACAGTTAATAGCTGTAAGTCTTGGGAGGCAGAAAATACTGTAGCCTAAGTGGATTGCTAAAAGATATTACACTTACAGAAAACTTTAACTAATACCTATGTGGTCTTTAATGTTGGAAGTACCATCTTTGGAACATTCTTTTTTTTAATCCCTTGGAGAACAAAGTAGTATCTGTGGTTTTTTGTCTTCCTCACATTAAAGTACAGGAGAGAAATGGAGATGATCTCATCTAAACAGTGAGGTAGAAAGAGGGCAGGGTCATTTTATATGTTATTGAATCACTGAGACATTCTTGAATATTGCACATTTGAAATGTGACTGTTAATCACAATGGTGCAATTCATTTCAGAGGAAACTGTGGCGTATGTTGGTGCCACTTTGCGCGTCTGTGAGAGTAAGGAGGTTGTACAGAAACAATTGGTATCAACTGCTCTCTGCTGTCCTGGGAGAAGGCACAGGGTCCATTTCTTACCCTGGTGACGTCTGTGATGTTGTGAGCAGATTGGGTGTGTAGGGGAAGCATGGAATGACGAAAGAGAACATCCAGCACTGAAGCTGCTGGTGGGCATCAGGTCAGCAGGCTGATGGAGACAAAATGGCAAGAGTAACTAGATTATGCATAGTGCTGGGATGGAAAGGTCCTCTCTTCACTGCTCAAACACTGAAAGCTGTATCAGCTTTGTATCATGGTGTCAGAGTCTGATAACTCTCCCGTTCACATAAAGTAGAGCACTAATCCTCATAGAGGTTGCTTCCACATAGTTTATAAACCCTCTAACCTCAATAGCTGAGAGATGACGGGGATAAGCTGCTAGGTTTCAGAGTGCCAGATGTTTTGACCTGAAAACATTTCTTACTTCCTTCCTTCCTTGTAAGGCCAGGACACTAGGTCTTCCAAGTGTCTGTACTAATTAAATGCAGGTCTAGTATGCCAAAAATGTTTTGAATGTAAAAGATTAACGAGAGAGAAAACTTTTGTGCAAGGAGGGAATTGAGACAAGAGAAGCCCCTCCTGGTTGGCATGGTTTTAAGGGGGAGGTAATCTTGAGGTCTAAGAACATGAGCAGTGCAATTTTTTTTTAAGAGACACTTGGCTCCGGTGGGAAGGAATGAACCAACTATTTCAGGAACTAAGACAGCAGCCACCATGAAGGCTCACCATGGTCCTGGGTGACAGATGAGCTGTAAGGGGACTGTCTGAGTAAATGAGGACAAGACTAAGCCATTCTGCATTTGCCTCTTCTGGCCGTGTTACCTCTTGTTTTGTTTTAGAGCTCGCCATAAGGGGAACCCACTGACCATTTGACCTTTCCTTCCAGATTTGGCATTTGGAGGAATAAATCAGGATTAGCCCTGCCATTAAGCTTCAGACATGGTGCCTTTAAGACAAAAGTAAGACCATTACTGGCAGTTTTAGCACTTGGGACAATATTGCATTGCTCATTTGGAACAGTAAGAATTATCAGTAGGGGAAACTCCATGTTCCAGTGGGCAGCCGCTGCTCTCCCCCAATATTTTGACTATTACTTGTTCAATCAGCTGAGTGGTGGGAGGTGAGCAAGGAGACAAAGATTTGTGTTTTGGTAACTTGCCAGCACTTAGATGTCAGCTAGCCTTCTGAGAAGCAGAAAGAAGTTTGTTTTTTTTTTTTTTTTTTACAAAAACATTCGGCAGTGGTCAGACTGATGAACATATTTGGAGACACTGAAATGAGGTAATAATGGCAACAATGTTATTTTTACAGCATTGGAAGAAAGGAGTACAAGTACCAGCTGCCAAACTCATTGGTCACATTGATCCCTAATAAATCCTGGGTGAGCCTGACTAATATTAGTCATAGGAGTTAAGCCTGTGAATCTGTTAGGACTCAAGACACATTACTTTTATTTGGGAGGGTAAGAAAAAAACCTTCTGGCATACGGTAAGAGGAGGGGTAATTTAGTACGCTTTCTTAATGTTTTGAAAAGCAGGACTGAGGCAACATTTGTTTTCTTGGATGAATATCTTCTGTTCTCAAGAGAAAATGGCAATCTCTCATCAGAGAAAAATGGGGGAAGTGCACCTAAGGGAAGAGAAACTTTGGAAAAAATCTTTCTTGTTTCAGAAAAGATTAAAAAACAACAGCAACACATAATATCATTTCCACATACACTGAATTCACATTTACTGAAGACCAACCATCATACTCCCTGTGGAGTCACCTTTCCTTTTCTAATACATTTAGCAATTGCCCTTCACAACTCTAGCAGCAGTGCATTCTGCTAATTTCCCTATTTTACACATGAGAAAACTGCTGTTTACTATGATCCAGCAACTTAATATGGCCAACAAAGACCATATAGCTGGTTAATTGTCAGAGTGGGATTGTGTATCAGGCCTGTTAGACTCAGAGCCCAAGATCCTAAATGTGAGGCTAAATTATGGAAAATTGCACCTCTTTGGAGGTAGTAGACTTGGTGATCAGGGGCGCAGGAAATGAAGTGGCTCAGATCTGGAATCTTCCAGATCTATGAATTGAGTAGATCTGGAAGATCTATGAAATGGAGGTCATCATTCTTTCATAGAGTTTTTGTCAGGGTTAAATTACATAACATAGAAGCAATGTCCAATACACCACAAGTGCTTAGGGGATTTATACGTACACACTACTATATTTAAAATAAATAACCAGCAAGGACCCACTATATAGCACAGGGAATTCTGCTTAATATTCTGTAATAACCTAAATGGGAAAGAATTTGAAAAAGAATAGATATATGTATATGTATAACTGAAACACTCTGCTGTACACCCTAAACTAACACAACATTGTAAATCAACTCTACTTCAATATAAAGTAAAATTAAAAGAAAAAAAATTTTTTTTAAAGAAGCTGTTTTTTGAATGACATTTATTGCAATATGCTTATTAGTTTTGTTTACTCTTTGACCAGTAATACCCAAACTTGGGGCCTACTCTAGACCAATAGGTCACCCATTTCTGGGAAGAGACCTTAGAATATGAACTCTCATCCATCGTCACTTACGATTCTTGGGATCTGGCTAGTTGGGGACATCATGCTTTGGGATTTTTGGTTCCTCTTCTATACTCCAAACTAACCAATTACTTAGGTAATTTGTTAAAGGCCACCCCATGCCACTGCTCTCTCTAGATGAGCCCTGCAAAGTACAAACCAATCTTTATTTTCTCCCTGATCTGTAAAGATTAGTGATGCTGTACCAGTCAGATAAGTGTCAGCTCTGGTTCTCGCTGGCACTGAAATATATGTGGTTCAAAGCACACATTTAGAGGAAAGATTGTCTGAGGCCTTCACAGTGAAATTGCTTTTCTTAAACAGGTCTTGTGTTGACATCCAGAAAGCAAAGTCTCTAGAGAGCTTTCCCCCCCTCCCCAATCATCTGTCAATCTTTTAAAAATCAATTCAGAAGTTACCTATTCCAGAAATTGGTACTAATTGCCCTTGATTTCAACTACTTCCACATTACTCTCAGAATTTCAATTATGAGTCTATAAATATAACTGGCTTTTGGTTACAGAACAAAAGTTCTTGATAATGACAGTTTAGTATGTCTCTTCAACTAAACTGTATAGTCCTTGAAGACAGGGACCATTTCTGCCGCATATTAAATGTGGGTGAAGGATACAAGAGAAATAGAAGATATGGTCCCTGTCCTCAAGGAGCATAATATCCAATTGAAGAAAGATGCTGACCTGCAACTATTAAACAATATTTTCCATGTAACTAGATGCACATTATAGTGCTCTGGCTATTCCATGAACCCAACTGTTGACTAAAATACTACGTTCAGGATTGTCCTCAGCTTGCGAAGAAGACTCACACCTGAGTTTCATAGAATGTTTGCTCTTTTGGAGGGCCAAGCAAATCACTATAAATGTTTGGAGGAAATCAAAATGATATTTTCTTTTATACATAATCTTTACCTAGAACTTCTTCTCAAAGTCCGCTCTTTTCTAGTACATGAGCATATTATTCTCTAGGCAAGCATTTTTCAACTGTAGCTTATGGTTTATTACTAGGTCAGGAAATTTATTTAGGGACCATGACCATCATTTTAAAAACATGAAATAGGATAGACAATATCATAGACTGTATACTTAATAAAAAAACGAGTTTATGAAAATTGTTTTCTGTACATGTACAGGGTCACAGTGTAAAATGTATTTCTTACTATGACTTGTAATCAAAAAGCATTTGAGGGACAATGCATCTAGTCAGCACCCAGAGAACTGAACAGATATGCTTAGTAAGACTATAGAAAAGCTTGATGCTTGCAACATGTTTTCGCATTGAAGAGAATCACGTTATGTTGTGGTAATACTTTCTTTGCTAAGTTTAAAACTAACCATGGAGAACAAAACGTCAGTCATGTTACTGATAAAACTCTACTGAAGACCTGGCTTAGATGGATGGCCACAGTGGGCTTCCTAATGCTTCACATCAGAAGTGTTAGAGTTGCATGTCACCCAATTGCATGCAGTATTAGATAACTACAGACCTCAGATCAAGCTCCCATAAATCTACCTCATGATGGACTCTCTGCACCAGAGAATCCAAGGAGCTAAGATCAGAAGGCCACTCTCAGGAAATCTCAAAGTGTGACTCACAGGGAAGTCACAGAAAAGAATTCCAGTCTCAGCCAGGTAAGTAATTTTCAAAAGAACCCCCAGAAGCCATGGGAAGTCACCACAGTTGTCCTGAGCCTCCCCACCTGTAATGGCTTGTCCTCCACTTTCCACTTCACATGAATGCCTCTCACTGTCCAAAGTTAAGGGTCTAAAGATCACCCTGGCACTAGTCCTACACCCATGAAAATTTGAAACACAAGCAAATTTCCAGGCCTTTGAAGCCTTATGCAAATAAAACATTTTTCCTAGAAACCAGTACTTGACAAAAATCTAGACCTTGTGACAGTTACCAGGAGAAACTCCTGGTGACTTAGTTGCCAATAATTCCAGTACTATGTGGCATTATGGCTTGTTAACATGAAATCAGTTGTGAGAACTCTCCTATTCTGAGCAGAATACAGATATTTATTATATTGTAGGGTGGATGTGTAACAGAGAACAAACTTGACTCCATATTGGATCCGTTCCTTTAGTTCTAACCTTTGTGCTCTGTTGCCTGTGCTTAGTCATGCAGGCTCTGCACCTTTTGTAAAAGAATGTTGCCTATAGGCTGAAATATACAGGATAGCACATTTCTCAAGGCTCTGACCTTTAAAGGTGTAACACTTATCCATTAAAAAGTTGCAGAAAAGAAAATAGCATTTGTCTTGTTGGAAGTTTATAGGAGCGTTGTGACCAGACCTACATGGACAGCTGCAAGAACAAAGGAATCCAGCACCAAGAAGTTTGCAACAACTAGCCACACCCCCTCCCTTTTAGTATAAAAGATGCCTGAATTCTAACTTGGGTAAGATGGTTCTTTGGGACACTAGTCCTCCATCTTCTCAGTCCGCTGGCTTTCCAAATAAAGTCACTATTCCTTGCCCCAACACCTTGTCTCTCAATGTATTGGCCTGTCATGTGGCAAGCAGTACAAGCTTGGACTCCGTAACAGATGCACCTATGCAAAGTCTCCTCTCTCAGAGAGCAGCTTTTGCAATATCACTCCCTTGTTGCAAAATTCAGAAATTTCCCAAGTCTTCTTTGAGTCACTTTTCCTTTCTGATCACAGTTAAAACCTTATTGTGCACTACCTTTCCACCTCTTTGCATTCAGCACCCCAGTGCTGAGTACACCACCACTTCTGTCTAACCACACAGTCTCCATTCTATTTTTTAAAGATACTTTTAAGAGAGTTTTAGGTATACAACAAAGTAGAGAGGAAAGTACAGAGATTTCCCGTATACGCCCTGTCCTCACACATTCATAGCCTCCCCATTATCAACATCACTCACTAGAATGGTACATTTTTTTTTTACTAACGATGATCATACATTGACACATCAGAATCATCCAAAGTCCACAGTTCCCCTTAGGATTCACTCTTGGTGTTATACATTCTATGGGTTTGGACAAAATCATCATGACATATGTCCATCATTAAATATCATAGAAAGTATTTTCACTGCCCTATCCATTCTATCTTTATGAGCTAGCATTTCTTACTGCTGCTGATAATGGGACTAAGGCCCATGAATTCTGCCTTCTAGATTTCATTAGTTTTGCTTCACCTGAAGAATCACCTCCAGCAGATTGCTGAACTGTTGGAGTTTTGAGCGTCTGTGCCCCTCAAGGCCCAGTCAAGCCCAATACTTTGGCCATGCTTCCTTCCCTAGAACCTGAATTTTCCTGCGCTCTTTATCTCATCAGGTTTTGAATAACTCAGGAACTTTAATGTCAACAAAAATATTTTCTTCTGCCATAACATTTTTTGGGGAGCACTGGAACATGTCTCTTGTGTTCTCTTTATCCTCAGCCTCATTTTAGGGAGACTCAGTTGTGTTTTTACAATTAACTTACATTGTCCCTTTCTTTCTCTGACACATAAAAAGCTCACTCTGTTTGCTGGATCTTCCAATCTTCTTTTCAGATATTTATTTTTCTAACATTCTCCTCTCGATTTAGCCCGGCTCCATAACTACCTGCACACCTATCCTTTAAGAAGCATGAATTCAATGAACTGAGAGTCTTCCAAAAGTGTATATATTTCAAACAAATGTGTCTACTTCCTCCACCCCATCCCCACATTGAATAATCCTACTCGGGAAGCATTCTCTCATCAGATGACCATCGAACCTAGCACTGAACTTCAATATAAGACATAGTAAATTATAGTGCCCAAGAGTCCAGATTCTGGAGCTAAATGACATGAGTTTGAATTTAAGCTATTTTATTTCCTAGTTATATATATCCTTGGGCAACTCCTTTAAGTTACTTTGCCTCAGTTTTCTTATATGTAAAATGGGGTCATTAACATTCCCTCCCTTATGAGATTATTATAAATATTAAAAGCTCATAGGTAAATTTCTGAGATTAGTTCATGATACATAGCAGGAGGTATTATGCGTTATCTTCCCTGAAACGTCTCTTATTCATACATTTCCCAGGCATTTTACCTCAATAGAGAGGTGATCACTGGTGTACCTACTAATGCCTTAAACATGATTCTCTAGTCCTTTCTTCTGATATATGTCTAACTTTTATAAAGCTGCTAGTTGACATTTGATTCAAGCCTTAAGGGAGCAACTATTGGCGGTTTTAAGGGTATGCTTCTCCCTGGTTTTCTGGATCCAGGCTCCTTGTGAGAAAATCATTCCAGTGAGCCTCTGGAGATCTTGCTGCCCTTCCTCTGGTTGTTTACTTTGAACCCCAATCACCCTTTCTGATCAAGTAACAACTAGAATACTCTTGCCTAATCCTATCTATAAGGACACTAAATCTGGGTGTATCACCTCTCCCCTTTCTTCTTTGCCCAGACTGACCTCCAAGGTATTGTTTTTCTGCTTATTTTGGTCTACCCTCTTCTGTAAGAACTTAACCTTGCTCCTAAGAAAATCTCTGTCTTCCTCTTAACCAAACGTTCTTTATTTCTCTTTCATTTTCCCAAAGATCATGTTTTGATAGTTTTTAGAATCCAATCCAATTCTTCTTTGTTACCAGAACAAACCTGGTTCTTGAAGACAGAGTATTCCTAGCACAGACTTTTCTATTTGCCTTCTTAGCTTTTGGGTTTGAATAAATTTCATTAGGTGGCTTCTCTACCTCAAGCAAAGATGGTCTATCCCTTACTTAATAAGTGTTCCTCTACTGGGGGCTATTCATTGATGTAATCACTATCCCTCTGAGTCTGAACCTAGTTACCTGAAGACAATGGGTTGGGCAGAGCTTTTTTGAGACCATGTGAATGCAGGGTGTGAGCCTTCCACACTTCACCTCTTGACAACTGAAATGCAGATCAGGAAAGACTATACCTGGTATGAAGCTCTGTTGCTCAAGCAGAACTTAACTGCTCTGAAATCTAAAGCCCTAGCTTGAAGGCCTTGTTGGGGAAAAAAAAAATACAGTAAAGCTAAAATCTTTCCATACAACCTGTGCCTAAAGAGCCCGCACAACGATATATTGCAGAAAGAATCTCTTTTTCTATGATCTTCTAATCCTTTTCTGGGTCTCATCTGCAATACAAGGCCAAGCTGCCCCTGTGTAATTTGTGGGCAGCAGCAATGACATGTACATGAAAGCCTGATGGCCAGCTCACTGGGGTCTGTCCCAGCTAATAACCAGTTGCCCCACTGGAAAAACAGCACAGATATGCTGCCTCAAAAATACCAGGATACAATTCTAGAAGACCTGGATCTACAAAGCACTAAATAAATAAGTCTCCCAGCTGCACCATCAGAAGCAAAGATCACCATGTTTCATTTTGGTACCCAAATATCAGTCCTTGTATCCATCTTTCAAAGTCAATAGACTGTGCATCACTCCTTTGGTCTCTTGAAACACTCAGATAATAACACTCTGTAGCCATAGGAAGCAGATGAAGATCAAAATATTCCTTACTGATAAAAGCTATCCTGGAGGATATGGCCTCAGTGTACATTTTCCTAATTCTTCACTCCATAATTATACCCAGCCATATGGTCACAGTGAGCTGGGCCACCATAAGACACCCCTGTATGAGCCTTCTGACCAAGAAGCTTAGCACTCAGAGGATAGAGACCAGAACATAGACTTTCCATAGGCAGGCAGCTTCAAAAAGAGAACCTGGAATTATTGCCTGTTCTTCTTCTAAGTTGCTGGTCAGAAAATCCTATGAGAAGGCATAAATCTGTGAGGGAGTGGGACAGACCACCTGCATGAGTCTACATGAGACGTTCCCTCATGGGGACATGAGGCCAGGCTAACACTTCAGATTTGGCTTTTAAATAATTGTCTTAATATTAAAAGACCAGGAGTCTGGCTGGATAGGGAATTGTTCACCAAATCCCAAAGACTTTTCTAATATTCTGCCCCAGTAATTAAATGTAAATTAAGTAGTGAAGGGCAGGTTAACCATTTATTTTACACTGCAATTTTTCTAGGTTGGACAATAAATCACATTGACCATCTAGAGCTAACACTGATTATTTTTTTTCTTGCCCACCTGTAAGACTTACTTTATAAACTAGAGAGTTTTTAATTCAAGTTAGAAAACAGATTCATAGGACTGTTTCAAAATAGCTTTTCCAGAATATTTTAGTAAGAATTCAACTCATATGTTAACATATTTTAAATGTTTTTGAAAGTGCTTTGAAAACTGTAAGATATTGCATAAAATATGATGTTGTTTTTGGTAATTTTAGAGTTTTACATGGTGTCTTTTTTTCTAATAAACCATATCTATTTCTAAAGGTGGATGAATTTTTGTGTCTCATCTACTGAACTCTTCACTGTGCTGGTCAGAGATTGAACCTGATTAGGTTGATGGGATACACTTTCTAAAAATTCTTAGAACACAAATGGGAACCTTTGCTTTTTTGAAATAATTAAGAAACATCAATAATCCCAACTACCTAATGCAATTACTATTGTCATTTTTTGAACTTTCCCTTTAGACTCTCCCTCTATTATGTCATCTCTCGATAAAACAAATTAGTCTTAGGTACTTTTCATCTAAGAGTATTTATTTCTCAGCTGTAACCATTATAAAATCTGTGTTAGAGTTGTACACACATCGATTCCAAAATATCTTCCACTTACACATGGCTGGTAGGATCACATACGACTGGTGTTTCTCTTTTTCTATGGAGAAAGTTCTCTTCGTTCAGGCTGTCATGTGAATTACTTGGGCTCCTTGGGGACTGTCAGATGCTGGTTGTGATTAATGGGAAGTTAAAGCCCGTCCCATGACACCTCTTTAATCTTCTTCATGGGAGAGTGTTTGAAAAGGTACATAAACATCCCTACCAAGTAGGAGTCACTCCCAACAATACCTTTATGTGACATTGAACCTTACAATTTATAAACTTAGGTCAAAACATTATGTGTAATTTCATTTGCGCCATAAAATTATTCTTGAATAAATAAAAATGACTTTAGCTTGAAGATTTCCTTTAAGTGAAATTTTGGGTAAATAGAATGCATCCAAATTCTCTTAATCATCTTTATGTGCCCAGACTAGATTACTTTTTCCTGGGGACTTCATTATAAGACAAGTCACAAACAATGTGATCTTGTTCAAAGAGACTGGGGTCTGCTCACAGGCACACGTACGTTCAAAATGAAAATATCTAAAATAAATCTTCTGGGTTCCCTGCTGTTATCAGAGGAATCTCAGAGGTATCTGTAAGCCAAATAATAATGAGAGGGGGAGCAGTGAGAGTGAGAGAGGGAGAGAATAACAGAAACAGTTTTCTACTTTTACGAAGTTAGCAGGTGCTAATCACTCAAGTCCCCAGGAAGCCCTCTTTTCCCTCCACAAGAGAGTTTGCAAAATAGCTTTTGTGTACATTTTACCCCTTCTACTGTAGCCAGACCCTGCATCACTCTCACTTTTCCGTGAAGTGGTTGACTGATGCTGCCATGCTGGTCTACCTCACCCACTGTTGGAATCAGTGATCGTTCTGGTCCTATTGGCAGGCCCAGGACAGGACCGTGCTATGACAGGTATAATATAGAAATAATGTAGACCCTGGTGTAAATAATTAAAGTTGTATTTTGAGCACAGTTTACCAGTGACATCATTTATCAATATTACTAGAATTCTTCAATGAAATTACAGCTTTATATGTAGAATTTAGATGTCTACCATTCATGGCAGTACATGAAGAGCGTTTCTATGAAACATAGGTACTAGATTCATTAACATCAAGGGGCAGGTCTTTTTTTGGGGGGGTATAGTTGATTTACAATGTTGTGTTAATCTCTGCTGCACAGCAAAGTGAGTCAGTTAGATATACATATACATTCTTTTTTATATTCTTTTCCATTATGGTTTATCACAGGATATTAAATATAATTCCCTGTGAAATCAGTCAGATCTTGTTGTTTATCCATTCTCTATATAAAAGGTTGCATCTGCTAATCCCAAACTCCCAGTGCATCCCTCCCCCACTCCCCTTTCCCCTTGGCAACCACAAGTCTGTTCTATATGTCTGTGAGTCTGTTTCTGTTTCATAGATAAATTCATATGTGTCATATTTTAGATTCCACGTGTAGGTGATATAATATGGTATTTGTCTTTCTCTTTCTGACTTAGTTTGATAATCTCTAATTCCATCCATGTTGCTGCAAATGGCATTATTTTGTTCTTTTTTATGGCTGAGTAGTATTCCATTGTATATATATACCACATCTTCTTTATCCATTCATCTGTAGATGAACATTTAGGTTGTTTTCATGTCTTGGCTATTGTGAATAGCTACTATGAACATAGGGATGCATGTATCTTTTTGAATTATAGTTTTGTCCAGATATATGCCCAGGAGTGGGATTGCTGGATCATATGGCAACTCTATTTTTAGTATTTTGAGGGACCTCCATACTGTTTTCCATAGTGGCTGCACCAACTTACATTCTCAAGGGGCAGGTCTTGATTCAAATAACTGAGCCTCCATTTTCTTCTCCTTCTGCAAAACTGTACCCATTCATGGATTCCTTTCTAGACTCAATGAATATAACCCTAGCTGTATTGTGCCTTTTGGAGAGCAGTTCGGAGAACAAAAATCAAGGTTAAAAAAAGTGAAGAGGCCAACTGTTGGGCAAGTATAAATTAGTGAATAGAGAAATACAAACTGATGTCAGGTTCCATATATCAGGAGCTATGTCTTACTTGTATCAGTTTAAATAAACATGATGTGTTTTTAATTAAAAAAATGTAAATTTGGGGGAAAAATATCAAAGGAAATCTTTGCTTTCTCTTAACTGATATTTTAATGTAAGTAAATTGTACGAATGTAATATAAATAATTCCAGAATATAGCTATTTCAAAATGGTCTTGATATCATGTCTTATAAGAAAAAAAAGAAAAAAATAAGAGGTTTGAAAACAACTCTTCCAAATAGCGTTGAGGGGTAGAGTATATGCTTGTCAGTTTTTAACCAAGGTTTATAAATCTGAGATGCCCATCCATAGATTACCTCAGTAGAAACTGATCTCAGAAAAATGCAAAAGTCATCCACACTCTTTTCATCTATATTCTTTTCTCTTCATTTATTCCTTTGTCTCTTGGTTTCCAATAAAAGAGTACCCTAGGCCTATCTCATGCAAGGAAAAACAACATATGTTTACAAAGAGTTAATAGAACAAATTAAATTGCTATAACATATACTACTGTCTCAAAGTTTCTGGAGGATTATTTAACATCAAAAGCTTTAAAAGTATGCCCTTACTTTACTTCTCAGAAATCTACTTCTAGAGATCTATCTCAAAGTTGAGATGCATTAAATGTTGGTCACTGCAGTATTCTTTATAAAAAACAAAAATTGGGAACAATGTAAATGTCTGACAAATCAAACCCATCAATGTAAATTTGTTGTCCTGAATGATTGTTCCAAAAAGGTAGAAAAACATGTAATGACATAAGAAAATCTTTGTAATATACTGTGATGAAAAGCAGATTAAAAACAGTTTGTACAGTATGATCTTATCTCAGTCTGTTTGGGCTGCTATAACAAAATACCATAGATTGGGTGACTAAAACAACAAACATTTATTTCTCACAGTTCTGGAGGCTGGGAAATTCAAGATAAAGGCACCAGCAGATTCAGTGTCTTATGAGGAACTATTTACTTGTTCACAAACAAGCTGACTTCTCCCTGTGCCCTCGCATGTCAGAAGGATGAGAGAGCTCTCTGGGGTCTTTTTTATAAGGGCACAAATTTCATTCATAACATCTCCACCCTCATGACTAATCACTTCCCAAAGGCCCATCTCCAAGTATTATCACACTGAGAATTAGATTTCAACATATGACTTTGGGGAGAAAATTCAATTTTGCAAAAGAAACTATATACTTAATATAAAATTTTATATTCATGGAAAAAAACTTCAGAAAAATTGTCTTTAAGTTTAGAGATTATGAGTAATTATATAATAACAATAGTAATTTAGTGAACAATGTTCTCTGTACCAGGCACTCTTCTAAGTGCTTCACATGCACTGTTTAATTTAATTTAATTCTCACAACAACCAGAAAGATGGGCATTATTGTCCCACTTACAAGATGAAGAAACTGAAGCCCACAGAAATTAAGAGGTTTGATCAAACTAACAATGACAGACACAGGCTTGAGCCCTGGCAGTCTAAGCAGAGAACACATTTTAAATTACTACTCTATAACAACATCCCAATTTTTATTCATTTATGTTTTATACCTTTGTCCAAATTTTCTAGAGTAAACATGCATTATTTTATAACCAGGAAAAATATCTAATGAATCTTGTTTTAAAATCATGTTAGGCATTGTAAGGAAAAAGGAAAAACTCCTAAGTAGTGTAAAATAATATTTCTATTTCAAGAAATAGATCTTCTGAAACTAAATTGATGGATTAGAGTCTCCTTTAATTTTCTTCTGGGATGCAATAAAACCATGTAACTGATGAAATAACAAATGACAACATTTCTGCCTTACTAATCACTTTTTTTTATATAGATGATCAACCTATCCAAGAAACATGATATTTCCATAATATGACTGTGTCTGCGCTTGCTTCCAATTTTCCCCCTTCATTTCTCCTTTCTAAAGAAGTGTAAACATCTCACGTAGACACGTGACAACTTGTTCTCCTTATAAGTAAGGAGAGAACAGAGCACAGAAAATGATACCATTGTGGAATTAAGCGTATCATCCTTCTTTCAAAAGGAATTGGTCACAATTTGCTTTGTTGGAACGATCTGTCCCTTGTTACCAATTTATATTGCTCTGTGGGACTGTGTTAGAAAAACATTATTATTATTAGCAGTAGTGATACTTGGCAGCCATTCAGCACATTTCATCAAAGACTAAGAGCTTAGCCATCCATCAAACTTGCCTTGGTGTGCTCCTGGGAGGAGGTGGTATTATTTCTGTTTGGAACAGAGGTTAAGTGACTTGCCCAAGGCCTTGAAGCTAGTGAGATTCAGAGTTGGGAATTAAACCCTGGAGACTTGACACCCAGCATCCCACTCTCCTTCCTGGAACACATTCCCTCTGCCTGTCTGAAAGATGTAGGGATAAATAAAGCATCTAATAGAAAAATGGCCTGCTCCCCAGCATGTGTTCTTATGTTCAAGCTCTTCTGCCATTAAATTGAAAAAGCACAAGTACTTTCATTCAGAACATGAGCTGGTACCTTTCAGTTTTGGCACTTGTTTCATTCATTCCTTCACCAAATATTTATTTAGCACTACCACACGTTAGACAACAATTTAGTTGTTGTGAGCAACACAGTCATGACCTGCAGGGAGTTTTCAGTCTAGTAGGAAATAAAGATGAACAAACAGATCATTGTAATATTGAGTGATGTTGTTTAGCGTTTATTACTGTATCATAGTCCACACTTGAAATGTAGATCCTTCCTCTTTTGCTGTATATTATAGATTTTAATGAGGCAACATCTGTGTCACAGCAATTTAAAGCCATATGTAGTATATACACGTGTGTAAAGCATATTTGGTTCTTTGATTTTAAGTAAAGTATAAATAGATGATAATTACTCATTATCATTTTTTAGATGTTGGTAGCGAATAGCTACTAAGACATGTTAGAGTTAGAACATGACTCCTGAGGGGCAAAGTTCTTTTTTGGTATTTCCTTTCACTGTAATAAAAAACCATTACCAGATTTAAAAATCTGTTGTTGGATTTGAGCTCAATACTTCCTCTCAGAAGAAGCAGTTGCATGTAGTATTCCTGATGACTAATCCATACATTTTTATTGTAGCCTCCTAAGTGTCTGGCACTGAGCTATGTGCAGTGACATGTTCAAGAGGCTGAGAATCAGATCCTGACCTTCAGATGCTTATATTTATTAAGGGGTGAGTTTATAAATTAGGTAGAATTCTATGTTTCAAAATTTGTCAACTTTTAAATTCTCTTTAAAGAAATAAAATTCCACTAAATCCTAAGAATGAGGAGTTTCCATGTTCCTATCTGTAGCAACCATCTTGTTCCTACTACCTACAACCAACTGGAATGTTTGAATAGTAAGGAGTTGTACACAGAAGCAGAAACTCCCAAGTTAAAGTTTCAAATCTATGGTGGTGTTTCGTTTACTCTCTCCAAGCCGTTATTTCTGCCACAGTAAAATGAATATAGTAAAAATACCTGTTTAACATACCTCTGAGGTTTGAAGGATCAAATGAGATCTTACAGGTAAAAACTCACCAGTAAACTGTGAATATTATAAAAAGTAAGTAATTATAATCTCCTTTGGTGAAATAAAACTGTTGGAATACATATAGTCCCTTCGGGGAGGACATTTCTTGCTTGATATGTATAATAATAATAGTAATAATAACATAATTCTTATCATTTTACCCATGTCTAAACAGATGAGGGCAGCAGCACCCTGTAAACTCAATGTTATTTCTTAAAAAATTTTGCTTTAAAAGTCAAACTATGAGTACCTTGTGTCTAAATGCAAAAGCTACACATATACTGATTTATAGAATGTGCAAATCTTAGTCACAGTAGAATATCTATTCATGATAAAGATTCTCAGCAAACTGGAAATAGAATATAACTTCCTTAATCTGAAAAAAAGACCTCTGCAAAAAATGTACAGCTAACATACTTAATGTTTTCTCCCTAAAACTGGGAATGAGATAAGGATGTTCCTTCTCATCATTTAGATTAGACATTGTAGTAGAGTCCTGGCCAATGCAATAAAGTAAGAAAAAAATGTTTAAAAACTGAAAAGGATAAATGTAACTATCTATATTTGAATATGACATAATTCCCTATGTAGAATATCATAAGGAATCTATACACACACAGACACAGACACACGCAACTAATAGTATTAATCAGATACAAGGTCAACTTATAAAAATCATATTATTCCTATACATTAGCAACAATAAAGCAAAAATTAGAAAATTTTAAAAAACTTACTACTTAGAATCTAAACCAATTAACATTTAGGAATAAATTTTAGATTTCTATACTAAAAGCTACAAAATATTGCTGAGAAAAATGAAAGGGTATCCAAATGAATAGAAAGATACATCATGTTCATAGCGTAGAAAACTCAATACCATTAAGATGTCCATTCTTCCCAAATAGATAAATAAATCCAAAACGTTCTCTGTCAAAATTGCATCAGACTTTTTAGTAGGAATTAGGAAACTGTGTCTAAAGTTATGTGGAAATGCAAAAGACCTAGAATAGTCAAAACAATTTTGACAACAAAGTTGGATTACTCATATTTCTTGAATTCAAAGTTTACTTTAAAGCTACAATAATCAAGACAGTGTAATATTTGCATAAAGACAAAGACATTCATAAAACAATGAAAGAAAAGAATCTCGAGATAGTCAAGTCAGTTTATATAGTTGATAAATTATGACAAAGGTGTTCACTTCAAAGAGGAAAGCCCAGACTTAAAAAAATGGCATTGGAACAATTGATTATCCATATGGAAGAAAATGAACTTTGATCTTTGTCTTGTATCTTATGCCAAAATTAATTAGAAATGGATCATAGTTAAACATAAAAGCTAAAACTATACAACTTACAGAAAGGAACATGGGAGAAAATCTTTGCAACTTTGGGACTGGCAAAAGTTTCTTTTGTACTAACCACAAAAGAAAAGGGAAAAACATGATAAATTGGACTTCATCAAAATAAAAACTTGTACTCTTCAAAGAGTGTGTGTGTGACTATCTTTTGATTGGTTGGTGGTGAGGTAACAGGGCGGTGCTCCAAGAATCTTGTGCTCAGCCTGAAGTTACCATCCTCCATCTGGGTGGGGCTTTACTTCCTGTTGAAGAACTCAAAGATGTATTGTTATTATATGAAGCCTTTTTCCTACAAAACAGGAAACAGGGACATGGAAAGTCTTCTGCACCCAGGAGGACCCACAGGTCCTGCTCGATTTCACAATGAAATGTCGTCATTTGTGCTGTCCTTAGCTGTTCTCGCTTTCACAGGTCACTGCTGAATTGCCTTTATTTCTGACTGTGAGACTTCCTCAGCTATTACTCCCAGCTGTAGCCCCTCACTCTTCCCCTGGCATAAAAAACTCAGCATGACAACCCGTAGGCTTTACCATCTTCAAGATATTCTTCGGTCACATTGGAATTATTCTACTGCTCTTCCATAATACTAAGGTCTGGTCAATTATGCTAGGCTATTTTGAGTTCATATGCATAGACCTGTAGTAGCTAGATGGGTCAATAGATAATCTACCTGACGTAGGTGTGTAATGGAGACTATCATGACCTACAGAACACCTTGCTTGTTG
This sequence comes from Balaenoptera musculus, assembly GCF_009873245.2. Lineage (NCBI taxonomy): Eukaryota > Metazoa > Chordata > Mammalia > Artiodactyla > Balaenopteridae > Balaenoptera > Balaenoptera musculus. The sequence goes on along the minus strand of NC_045801.1, from coordinate 60,022,030 downwards.
GAAGATGGTACCATTATTCCATTGCAGTGGATTGCTTCTGTGCTCAAAATGTGGACCAATGTTCACAGATCTTCTGGGTTTTCAAGAAAGTGGAAATAAGGTTTTATGTGAAATTTCCCAACAGTAGGCCATATGTAGCCTGTGAACAGCTATATTAGTTTTCTTTTGTGGTTTTAACAAATTATCACAAACTCAGTGGCTTAAAACAATACAAATTTATTATCTTACAGTTCAGTAGGTCAGAAGTCTGACATGGATCTTTCTGGACAAAAATCAATGTGCTGGCAGGCTGTGTTCCTTTCTTAAGACTCTTGGGAAAATGTTCTTTCCTTGCTTTTTTCAGCTTCTAGAAGTCACCCACATTCCTTGGCTAATGGGCCCCTTCCTCTATCTTCAAAGCCAGCAATGTCATGTTTCTCTGGCCCATTCTCTGTTGTCACAGGCCTCTCTGACCACAGCTGTGAAAGGTTAACCACTTTTAAGGACTTGTGTGATTAGAACGGACCCATGTGGATAATCCAGGATAATCTCCCCATTTCAAGCCCCTTAACTTTAATCACACCTGGAAATTCCCTTTTGCCGTGTAAGTTAACATATTTACAGATTCAGGGATCAGGATTATGGATACCTTTAGGGAGTCTTTATTCTACCTATAAATGGGCCAGTTGTAACCTCTGGCCTAGATATTCTATGAAGTCATCTCTAGTCTAGGATTCTTTCTACTCTCTAGAAAAGGGCTATGGGCCTCTTTTGCTTTCTGTTTCCTGGATTTACCAAGATGCTGTCAAACCTGTCCAAGTGAAGGTTTATGGGATTCCCCCAGATCTTCTCAGAAACCTGCAGGTGCTCAGGGAAGGTCCTTGCTGCCTTGTTGACTTTCTTTTGTACCAGGACAGAATCCAGTCTCAGGGAGCAGGGGGAAAGTTTTACTCTGGCCTCATCTAAGTGCGGCAAATCCTTAGCAACCTCAGGGCTACGCTATTGAAAATTTGTTTCAAAACCACTTTGTTTTTGCCTTGAGGCTCTGAGAGTTAAAGGGCAGCAGTGGTTTGGCTGTCCTAAAGAAAGGAAGATCATCAGGTTACAGGAAATACTGTGGAGAGGGACTAGTTAAAATTCTATTATTTTGTAAATTAATTTTATTTTGCCTCTATTTTCTTAAGTAAGAGATCTGTGTGTGCTCAAGCAGACCACACTTAACTATTGCCCATGAGATTAAAAAAAAGAACTATTAGCAAGTAGTGCTTTAAATTTCCATTATTTCCAAGCAACTTAATGCCCATTGACAGACGAATGGATAAAGAAGATGTGGTATATATATACAATGGAATATTACTCAGTCATAAAAAGGAACAAAATTGGGTCATTTGTAGAGTTGTGGATGGACCTAGAGACTGTCATTCAGAGTGAAGTAAGTCAGAAAGAGAAAAACAAATATCGTAGATTAACGCATATATGTGGAATCTAGAAAAATGGTACAGATGAACCAGTTTGCAAGGCAGAAATAGAGAGACAGATGTAGAGAACAAACGTATGGACACCAAGGGGGAAAAGTGGAGGGTGGTGGTGGTGGTGGGATGAATTAGGAGATTGGGATTGACATGTATACACTAATATGTGTAAAATAGATAACTAATAATGTACTGTATAAAAATAAACAAATAAAATAAAATAAAGTTCCATTATTTCAATTGCAAAAGTTGTAGTTGACATCCAGTTTTCTGTTCTGCCTTAAATAAAATGTTTAATGATATGAGCATTTCAATAATATGTGAAATTTATTTTCCCATAACTTATGCTATTATGTTAAGCTTACAGTCTTATATAGACTAATAACTTCATCACCTTCACTCCTTAAAATAAGATTTTAAATAAATTAATAATATAATTTCCATATTTCCCTTTAAAATTTGAAGATCTATTTGCTGGGTTTTCTAATTTCCAGTTTGCTGAAAGTCAATCTGACTACGACCACTACTTTTAGGATAGTTAGTGATTAGAAAAGAAGATTCATCATTTTATTTCAAATGCAGTTACCTATGAGTATATGAAAAAGAATTCAATGTTGTTAATAATTAAAAGATGCAATTAGAACACAAGACATTTTTTCACTTGATAGAGAGTTTTCAAAAGATAGTAAAATCTGTATTGTCATTGTATAAAACAAATTAGGAAATTATTTTGGATGTCATTATGACAATAAGTATTATAAAATTTTAAAAAGTATGTATTGGGTAGAGTTTCAAGTAGCTCCCAAAACACATAATAGCTCCAACACAGTGGAGGTTTATTTCTTGTACATGGTGCAGTGTTGGAGCAGTAAACATGTGAGCAGAGACCCTCTCTACAGTCACTGGGACACTCAAGTTAACAGAAATTCCACCACATTTAATATGTGGCTTCCAACCTTGTCCTGGGGATCGTTGTCATTCCAAACAACTGAAAAGGGAAGAGAGTATGGAGAAGTATGCATAAGCGGTTTATATGGGTCATTATTGAACTGACTATCATTGGTTGAACCTCAGACTCATGGTCACATTAAGAGCAGTGGAGGGAGGGAAAGGTAGTCTGGCTGCATCTAGGAGGAAGAGGAGACCATAGATTCTGGTGAATAAATCAAATTCTCTGCTACAATATGCATTATATTTGATCCAGCATTTCTACATTTATCCTAAGAAAATGTAAGGTTTGTACCCAAAGATTGAGCTACAAAGATGTTTATTAAAGCAATGTTTATGATGGTGAACAATCGGATACTATTTGAATGTTCAGAAATAATTTGTGTACTGATTCAAAATACGTGATGATGTGCGTATGTTTATCCATATATATGAGAAAAAGAACTGACTATGGTACAAGAACAACTATAGTAACAAACGATGCTCTAGATAAATATTTATTCACACGGAAAAATATGTATGGTATATCATTAATTTAAAGTGCTGATTATGAATAGTATGTAGAGTTTGAACCATTTTCATCATAACAACATATACTGATGGGTGGAAAATATCCTGGAATGATATTGACCAAAGCTATCATAGTAGTTACATCTAGATTGTGGGGTCATAGGTGTTTTGATTTCCTTTCCTTTGTGTATTTGTTTCTTTTTTTCTAATTTCCCTAAAATTACCTTATATTTATTTTGTGGGGTTTTTAAAAATAAAAATTAGAGTCGACTGTATTGCACATCTTGCAGTACAAAAGTTATCTCTTTCTATGGGTTATTTAAATCATTACTTAGATTTCTTTTGCAGAGTTACATAGAACCTGAGAATTCTATTTGTAGTTGGATACCTGTTCCCAGTCACTCTGCATTTGAGCACTACCTTGAACTATGTAAATAACCCTTCCATGTAGCAGGGGCTACATCCTCAAGATTATCTTTTTGTACAGTGGATTAAAGTACTTAAAAGTCTTTCAGTTGGGCTAACTTGCTCATAGCATTCAAAACAGAGTGTGGTCTGCTGTAAGTAGCTGAGATGATTAGAAATCTGTAGATTATCACCCATCCTTTGTTTTTCAATGCAATATTGTACAACATAGTATGTCAAGAACCAAGGACACACTGGGAACGCTGTTCATGAAAGAATGAGACGCTTCATTGTGACTGCTTGCTCCTAGGTACTCACAAGCTTTCTTTAATCTGGAACATAGCTAATTTTATAGTAAATTCTCAGCTAAATGCTTGTTGGCTCATTATTGAAGTGTCCCAGCATTTAATTTTGACTGTCTGTAAGCAAGGTGGCTTGTCAAGAAGTCTCATTTGGTAAATCAGAGCAGAGTCCTTACTTAATTTTTTCAATTGCTTCCTTAGATAAACTGCTCTACAGCACAAATATATATTTATAACTGAAAATATTAGGAATTTAAGAATCATAAGCCTAGGATAGCAACAGGCACAGCAGCTTAAATAGCCATTGAGGATCTATTAATATTAAATCAGTCTCCTATCTGAAAAGAACAGTTCTCTGCTGAGTTATAAAGATCAGTAAGATGGGGCTTTGAGGAGGTGGTGTTCTTGGTAAATCTATGGGGCTTCAGGTTGCCCTCTGCACAAGGGCTCATGGCTAAGGGGCCGAGGGGGGGCTGAGATCCAGACTTCATTGGCTTCTCCAAGCTACATGCATCCTTGTGTGAGGCTGTGTCTATCTTGGCACTTGAAGGAGATTAGCACAAAGGCTCTATTTGGTCTCTGCTGTCCCAGGCATTATTTAAGTCTGAAGCTGTAATACACCTTATTAAGCTTCTTTTACAGTTAGAATCAAAACTTTTTTTTATTACAGTTTTGAAGGTTAAGATTAACATGAACCACTTATTGACTTAACCAGGGTCTTCCTTCCTTCCTTCCTCCCTTCCTCCCTTCCTTCCTCCCTTCCTTCCTCCCTTCCCCATCATTTTATTATATGCCAGGCATTACACTAGACTTCAGAGATTAAAAAGTGAACATCAGGGACCCTGCCTTCAAGGAATTTACAATCTGGTGGTGGCATCATTTGAAAAAATGACGATTAACAGATAATGGAATTGTGGGCAAGGCACGCTCATGAAAAATTGCCATGGCCTCAGCTTGCTTCACAATGTCTAGGTGATCAGTAAAGTTCTCTGGGTCAAGCATAGGGCATGATCCTCACTGAGTTCTAAGGTTTTTGGAGCACAGTTGTTAGTAGAAAACCCCCAGGTTTAAAACATTCTCTAAATAATGTCCCTGGCTCCTTCTCAGCCCTTTACCCCCAAGATCCTCACCTCTGTTTTATTTAGCTTGAAACTCAGCCAGTCAGCTTTCATATGAGTCCTTAGCTCAGCCAGGCACTGAGTAAGCTCTAAAGCTACACTGTCAGGATAGATGAAAAGAAGATGTAGTACAGAGTATCATCAGTGTACTGATGATATTCCAACATTTGCATTAAGAAACCATAAATATTTTCATCAGATTTCAAAAATTCCCTGTGCCCAACCCAATTTTCTCAGGAATACCCAAAGAAATTTGGTAGAGGTATTTTATAGAGTCAGTGGGAGAAGATGGATTGATCTTGGCTGGAAAGAAGAGTTTAAATAAAAACTATGGGCTAACATAGGTCATGTGTTTCTGGGGCATTTTTTGTAGGTGGTATATGATTCTATAAAACTGAATTTGACTAAGTCTTTGTATAGTGACTTCTAAAAAAATGATATTCTTTTTTTGTGCAAAATAGAAAGAATCGCCTTTTTTCTCTCTTAGACACGAGTATAACAAGTATAAGAGAATGTCAAAATATTCTAGTTAAAATGCACGATGTCAGAGATTCAGCTTCATTGCCTATTATGTTCGCAGCAGCATGGTACCTAAGAACAATGGAACTGGAGTGAACTCTTCCAGGCCCAGTCTGCTTTATTTGAGCCCAGCACTTTCTTTGCACTAATTTCCCTGATTGACAGCAATATTGGCAGTGGGAAGAAATTTATGGGTATCATTAATGACAAGCAGTGGAAGCTTTAGGTATTTTTTTTTTAAGAAGGATTATGCCTTTCGAACTAATATGGTATGAGGACCTTTAATGAGATGGGGTTCATAGAACCTAAAATGAAAATCTAACATGTACCATTATATGTGTATGTAGAGGCAGTTTTATAACTTTCTGAAGTTGGAGGGTGGCATTTTATCAACTGGGAGCATGGTAAAGATGAGAGGCCATCATGAAGATTTCTTGCTCACCCTCATCTGTGATTGGTTACTCAGCCAAAGCTCTCCTTGATGTCTGTGGTTCTGGGTCTGTGTTTAAAACCTGCACTCAATCCAATGCTTGGCAAATGAGATTGCTGTTAGAAACTAGACAGAAATGATGTGCTTAATTCCAGGAGATTACATTAATGTTACCATAAATGGAAAATCAAATTGTCATCGTCTTAGAGGAGTAGAGAAGAAAAAAAATCTATTTATACCAGACACATCATAAAATTAAGTTACGTCACATGAAGTATGAATTACTTGAGTCCCGAGAGAAAACCATTAAATATAGGCATATACAAAGACAGTTTTGACTATAAAGAAATGAAATAAACTCAGGATCTGATTGGGCCATTACACTAAGGAAGAGTTGCTAATAGACCTCCTGTAATGGGGGGCTGCCCATTTCTGAGATACCAAGGACTTTTTAACTGCAGAAAATTTGGTGATAAAGAGAAAGAATAAGGGGATGGGAGATCAGGTTCCAGGAACACCTTGCTAAGCACCATTTCCCATTGCCCAAGTTCAATTCTGATTACTTCTGCCATTTTAGAAGGCTCAAAGCCTGAAAATTTGACAAGGAAATAGACCAAAAAATTGAACCCACATGTAAACTATTCACAGTTTTGCTAGCCCAGAGAAATAGGATGGGAAACAAACAGCAGCAACAGCAGATTCGAAATTGGCTATAAATCTCAAATAAGAAGTGTTAAGACTCACATTGGGCATGATATACCAGAATAAGCTTGCTTTAGAATTTATATATATATATATATATATATATATTGAAAGAAGAACACCTTTCATTAGTTCTCTCAGCTTGTTGAAGAGAAATTGCAGCAGAGAATTGATACCCATGGAAAAGACCTATTACTGGGGAAAAGCATTATTTATATTTCCTGCTTTATTACCACAAGTGCTTAAACTTAGCAGCTCTGCTGAATTAAAAGGGCTATGTTCCAAATGTACAAGTGGGGTCAGGCATGTAGAACTCAACGCAGACTCTTTCTTTAGCCTCAGGCAGGTCCTTTAGTCTCTGTCGCTCGATTTCATCTTTCTACATAGCTCAGTGGAAACTACACAGCCTCCCTCAACAAAATTGCTAATAGCCTAGGGATGCTCATGCCATCTTCAGGGGTCATCTGATGTGGGGGGACAAAGCCAATGACTATACACTGCCCAAAGGGATCAGGCAGTGCTTTAGGTGCTAGTCTTAACCCTAGGGATACTGTCTTATTGGCCTTGGGCGTTTGCACTCTATACTCTTGTGTGCTTGTGGAGGCAAGTTTTGACATGGTTATAGCAGTTCCCCACTGAGTTACTATCAAATGTTTGAAGTTCTTTCTACATGTAAATATGCCCTGAAATTCAGCTGAGACTGTTACATTTTATTCATATTTTCACCCATTGAAATACATTTTGAGAATAAACACTGTGGTGGATAATGCACTTGATAATGGGATTAAAAGGAAAATATAATGCCCAGTCTTCAAGGAGGTAAGGAGGAAACATGTAGAAATAAACATCACCATGTAACGTGATCAGAGCTAGCAGGGGTCATATGAAGAGGAATAACAGCAGGAGTATAAGACTTGATCTCAGGACGTTTGAAGGAAGCTGCACAGATATTTGAACTGGGTTTTGAGAAGAATGAGGTAGAATTCACTGTATGGGAGCTATGTGATGGATGTTCTTATACAAGGTTAAAGGCAGAGCAAAGTCCCAGAGGAATGGAAAACATAGTGTGTTTAGAATAGTTTTTAATATGTGAAATGGGGAGTGATAACAAGATGAGATCAGAAAGGTAGGATGTGTCCTGAGCTTAAAGAGGCTTTGAATGCAATTCTAATGCAGGGTCTCAACCTATTAGCTCATCATGGAATCAGTTCAGTGGCTTCCCTTCCCAAGACTTCTCCCTTGCATTTATATCATTTCCTCTGAAACATAATTTTATACCTTTCTTCTGGATCATATCTCAACACATATACATGTACTAACATTTATTCTCTTCAAATAAAAATTCTTAATGCTAGGTTTTATCCTCCTCATCTCTGTGCTACCTGTTCTATATCTGACTATAGCTAAACTTACCTTCACAGATAGTTCTCAAAAGTATTATTTACTTCTTTAATAAATACTTCAGTCTTCACTAGCTATGATGGTTAATTTTTGTGCCAATTTGACTAAGCCACAGGGTGTTCAGATATTTGGTCAAACATTATTCTGAGTGGTGTGCAAGAGGGTTTCTGGATGAGATTAACATTTGAATGGACACACTGGGTGAAGCAGATAATGCCCTCCCCTAAGGTGGGTGGGCCTCATCTAATCAGTTGAAGGACTGAATAGAACAAAAAGGCTGACCCTCCTGCTCATAAGAGATAATTCCTCCTGCCTGACTGCCGTTGAACTGAGACATCAGCTTTTTCCTGTCTTCAGATTTTAACTGAAACATCCGCCTTCCTGGGTTCAAGACAGCTGGCCTTGAGACACTAGAACTACACCATGGGCTCTCCTGGGTTTCCAGCTTGCCAATTCACCCTGAAACCTTGGGAATTGTCACCCTTTATGATCATGTGAAACAAATTTCTTATAATAAATCTCTCTTATATTTATATATTATATAAATATTAATATATAACTTATTGGTTCTGTTTCTCTGTATGTGTCTAATACATCAGCTAACACTCACTGATTCTCAATTTCCTTATCTTTATAATGAAGATAATAATATTATCTACCATTGGGTCTATTATGAGGAAATGGTACTAATATCTGTGTGTGTAATATATGTGTGGAAATGTTTATTTAGTGGAAATAAATATTACATAATTGGAAGCTATTATTATTAAAAAACGTTTCTTCCTACACTACTGTTTGGACTTCTCTGTTCACACTCTATCATTACATCAGACATCTCTTGTGATGGGCTTCATATTTTTGGATCATCTTTCTTTCTCCAGTTATTTTTGAGCAAACAGTTTAGCACATGTGCGACTCAGCAGTACCATGTCTTACCTATGCCAATACTTCTCTCTTTTTATTAGCTTTATAGAGCTATAATTGACATACATAAACTGAACTTGTTTACAGTGCATGATTTGGTAAATTTTAACACATGAATACATCTGTAAAGCCACAACTACAATCAAAATAATGAACATATTCACCAACCCCAAAAGTTCCTCACTGCCCTTCAGTTCTCCCCTCCTGCATCTCCCTGCCACCCCTCTCCCAGGATACGACTGACCTGTTTTTTGCCACTACTAATTAATTACCACTACAAATTAATTGGAATTTTCTAGAATTTTCTATAGGTGAAATCAAATTGTAGTATTTGTATCTTTCTTCTTTCTCTGAGCATACTGTTTTTGAGGTTCATCTGTGTTGTTTGTAGGCATCACTAGAACATTCCTTTTATTGCTGATTAGGATTTCACTGAATGGATATATGACAATTTGTTATATTATCTACTGATAAGCATTTGGATTTTTTCCAATTTGAGGCTATTAAAGCTGCTATAAATATTCATGTTCAAGTCTTTTATGGAAATATGCTTTATTTATCTTGGGGAAATACCTTGGAGTTAATGGCTGTATCATATGGTAGATATAGAATTAACTTTTAAGACCCTGCCACACTGTTTTTGACCAGGAGTGAATGAGAGTTTCAGTTGATCCATATACCTGCCAACACTTGGTATGGTGAGTCGTTTTAATTTTAGGCATGTCAATAGCTGTGTGGTAGTAGTTTACTGAGATTTTAATTACACTTCTCTAATTATTAATGATGTGGAGCATTTTTTATGTGCTTATTTGCCATCCATATAATTTCTTTGGTGATGAGTATGCTCAAATCTTTTGCCCATTTTCTAATTGTGTCTTTTTATTTTCTTATTGAATTTTAACTTCTTTATATATTATAATACAAGTCCTTTATGAGATCAATGATATGCAAATATTCTCTCCCAGTCTATGGCTTATCTTATCATTCTCTTAACAATGTCTTTTTTTTTTTTTTTTTTATTCACACACACACACACTGTATTTTATTTTTACAAGACATAAATAGACTGACACCAAGCATTGTACATGGATGACCACAACAAAAGCAACAATGATTGCAATTACCAAACATGAAACACACTCATACTATGTCATAATATTGACATTCAGTCCAGTAATCCTCCACTGTAACAGCTCCTTTACTTTGCAGTGAAAATTGATTTTAACAATGTCTTTTTGAGGAGAAGATGATTTAATTTTGATGAAGTCAATTAATCAATTTTTACTTTTTGTAAATCATCTTCCTGGTGTGATAGCTAGGAAATTATTTCCTAACCCCAAATCACTTACAAATCATTTAGGTTATCTCCTCTATTTTCTTCTAGAATGTTTATAGATTTTGAATTTACAGTTGAGTATATGATCCATTTTGAGTTAATTTTTGTATATGGTGTGAGGTATGAATTGAAGTTCTTTTTTCTTGTTTTCTTTTCCTCTTTTTAGGTATAAGATATCCATTGTTCCAGCATACTATGAACTGAATATTTGTGTCTCCCCCACCCAAATTCATATATCGAAGCCTAATCTTCATTGTGATAGTATATGGGGGGCAGGGGCTTTGGGAGGTAATTAGGTTTGGATGAGGTCATGGACATGGAGCCCACATGATGGGATGGGATTGAAGCCCTTATAAGGAGATGAAGAGCACACCCTTTCTACCATGTGAGACTACAAAAAGAAGTCAGATGTCCACAACTCAGGGAAAGGCTCTCATCAGAACCCGACCAAGCTGGCACCATAATCTTAGACTTCCAGTCTCCAGAACTGTGAGAAATATGGACCTGGGAATCAAAGAGTGGAATTGCAGAATATACATTTTTCCCCCTGTAATCTTAGTTTCTGTAGGATTCAAAGTCCTGGATCTTGGGTAAGTGGAAAAGATGCTACCACAGAGAACACAGGAAGGATTCTACTGAACTTGAAGAGACTGCTACCAACTGGTCAGTTCAGCCTTGCTATGTGAATGAGTCAGCAGGCAAAGAAAGGAGTTACTACGTTGGTGGGAATAACTGATTACCATTAGAACCTAGGATTGCTAACACGTAATGAGGACAGAAGAGAACATATGTAAAATCCAGGGAACTCACAGGAGTATTTCTTATTACTTCCATGATCAGTAATACCTCTAAATGGGCAAATCCAGCAACCACAGCCAAACAGATGCCAAGCAACTAAAGACTCAGACCCTTTAGGGATGAAGGTCTGAGTCACTACTAAAGCAAACAGCCTAGTCTTGATGAAGGGCTGACCAAAGGTAAGGGGAATATAGAATAGGTGGGAGAGAAATCTGTTGATAAATATAAATCGCAGCCTCAGTCCCGGGTGCAGCAGTGGGAACTATAGCTTGCTCAACTAACCCTTCAGCGTTGTCTTTTGTAGAAATTAAAGTCACCATTATCTTGAAGGTTCCTGAATGATGCAAGGAACAGATACTATCAGACTTTCTTATTCCCCATCTTACATCTTTTATGTTCACTTTTAATTCCAATTATTGCTGTTAGCAACCAGATTTTTGCAAGCATAATCTAGCAATACCTCTTCTCTGCTGTACTTTGTATCTCTATTTTTCTGTTCTGACACTTCTTTGATTATACTGAGTGCAGCATCGCTCAATAGTGGAGTTTGTAAACACCTGGGAGTATGAAGAATGGACATCTCATGAATGACCTTTGTCTCATGACTTTTGATCAAAGATCACAAAGAATGATCTTTGTGTCCCATAGGCAGTCAGTTCTAAGGCATGTTCTACAGCTTCTCAGATGATTCTAGGACGATTGAGTCTCCAGTGATGATGAGGTGAATGTATGCTTGTATTGACTTTCCTTCCTTCCCTGCTTCACTCTTCCCAGTCCTCCACTCCTAGTTCCTGGGATCATGTCCCAAAATAAACTACTTTCACTGTAGCCTTTGTTTCAGACTCTGCTTTCTGGTTGGTTATACAAGCTCAAACAGTTGTCATTGGCATCCATGTTCCAATGGTCATTTCTCTGTCCTTATTCCACCTGTCAGAAACATTAGACTAGAGCTGACCACTCACTCTCTCTTTTGTAACACATTTTACACTTTTCATTTCTATGATGGACACTGACCTGGTTTTTCTCCTACCTCAGTGGCTTCATCTTTTTAGTCTACCTCATTGCTGTTGAATTTATGTTGCACCTATAAATGTTGGAGTGTTTCAGAGTTTGATCCTTGAACATTTTCAGTCCACTATCTTTCCTTAAGACATCTTATCTAGTTCCCTGGCTGTCACTGAAATGTCGATGAATCCCAGTTTTGTATCTCTAATCATGATCTCTACACTGGCCTCTAGACTTTGATACATATGCAAATACATATTTGATTTCTTCCCTTGGATATCTAACAGGCTTCTCAAATTATCTGTACAAATCTGATCCCTAAAACTGTTTCTGATCCAGTCTTTTCAATCAGCCATCTATTGCTCAAGACTAGGAGTCATTCACCTCTTTCATTTATATTCCAAGTCCCATCAATTCTACCTTCAATGTATACCATTTATCCATCCACTTCTGTCCATGATCATTGTCTAATCCGTATTGATCATATTTCACCTGAACCACTGTAATAGCGTTTTCTCTACTTGGCTTTCCAACTCCTATTCTTGCCCCTTAGAATTCAATCTCTGCACAGTAGAGAGAATGATCCCTTAAATTCATTAGTTAGAACACGTTGTTCCCAGGCTGCAGGTTCTCTGCTGCACTTAGAATAAATCTAATGACTTATCATCACCTTCAAGATTCTTGAACTGGCTACTGTCTGACTTCATCTGTCTATCTATCTACTTGAACTGGCTGCTGTCTGACTTCATCATCTACTGTGCTCCACCTCTCACTATGCTACAGTCACACTGGCCTTGTGTCTGATCTATGAATTTACCAAGTGTATTCTTGCCTTAGGACATCTTTACTCTCTGTTCCCTCTGCCTAGGACAAGCTGCTGCCATAATATCTTTGCAGAGTTTGCTCCTTCTTGCTATTTATCTCAAGTCAAATATCACCTCTTCAGAGAGGTCTTCAAGTCTAGCCAAATACCCCACTCTCATGCCCACTCACTCTATATCATGTTTCCCTATTTTTTTTTAATATATGTGTCATTACCCAAAATGATCATGCTCATTTATTCATTTAATTGTCTATTATCTCTTACTCCCTTGGGAATAGAATCTCCCATGAGCACTTACACTCTCTAACACTCTTCCAGGTACCTATGTGGAGTTTAATAAACAGGTATTGAATGAACAAAAAAAAAGATTTCACTTCAAAACAAGATTTCACTTTTTAAAAAGTCTTAAAACTATGGATCTTACTCTGCCTTACTGCTAAATATTTACTCTTTGCAATTCTGTCAGTTTTACATAATCTCACCTGCAGTTTTTTATTTCGTAATTCCTCCGTAATTCTTAAATAATGGGAATTTGTTGCAGTGATTAAAAGGGGTATGTGTACATAGCTATTCCTTATTTGCTGTCCTTATTCACAAATATGGTTCTTTTGGCCCATCATGTATAGAAGATAAACTGAAATAGTGTAATGTAGTCAGATAAATACAAATTGAAGTTAGAATGTCAACCTTTGGTATCAGTTCATTCACTTGTAATACATTATAAAATGGGACTTGTTCTGCCTCTCTATCAACTAAAGTCTCCAAAGGAATAAAGCAATAGAAGAAAATATCCTGACATTTCAAAAATGTCATTTGACCCCTCTATGCAAGATTTTCAAAGGTCCCCCCCAAACCCAGTTTTATGGTCTTCAGCCCACTCAAGGGAATAAAATGTCTGAGTTTAAAGATACAGGGAGAGCAAATGTCTTTGGAGAAAGCTGTTGCAAGTTTTGGTGCTTTCCTTGCCCTCCCTCTGGGAGAGGATTGGGTGTTGCTTTCCCTTCATTTAAGCCATGAGAGAGGTGTTTCAAGCAGACCATCTAGAGAACCTGCTCGAGAATCCTGGAACTTGGGTGGCATGGTTGACCAGTATCTATAAGATGGTCTTGGTGTCGGAAAGAGTGATGACAACACTGTGAGCAAGGTGATGACAGGTCGGAGTTGTATGTGTTTCCCCTGGATTGAAGAAGGGCCCAATGGAAGAGAACAGGCCCAAAGCTTGTTTTAAATGAAGTCCTAGAGAGCTTGCTGAGAAATGTGAGACATCCCAGCAGCAAGAAGCCTGTGTATACCACAGAGTGCAGAAGCTGAGGAGTGTATTGTATGTATCAAGCTAGAGGAGAGGCACCACCCAATGTCAAATGAGCCACTGTGAGACATTCTCTATAGAAATTATTCCTGAAGAATCAATAAAAGGAAGATTCAGCCTGAAATAACTGTAGTTAAAAATTTACTTAATGTGAGAGACTGAATACTTTCACCTTAAGATTGAGAACAAGTCAAGGATGTGTGCTATCACCACATCTATTCAACTTTGTACTGGAAGTCCTAGCCAGTGCAATGAGGCAAGAAAAATAAATAAAATATAACTTTAAAAGCATTGTACTAAATGAAAGGAGCCAGACACTAAAGGCTAGATGCTGTATAAAAAAGGTGAAACTAGAGGAACAGTTATCAGATCAGTTGCAGGGTATGTGAGTATGGGAGAGATTAGATTAGGAAGTGGCAAAAGGGAACTTTTTGGGGTGATGGGAAATTTCTATGTCCTGATGTTGTGGTAGTTACACGACTGTATGTTGTTGGGAACTTTTCTTAAGAAATTAAATAAATCTGACTTAAAAAGTTAGTTGTGCCAAGAGCTGTAATAGAGATATGGAAAATGGGTGGGGAAAACATAGACAAGGGAAATATAATCTGCAATAGGGTGGTGGAATGCTTTGAGATAAATACATGGTCTACATTTATCATCCCACATGACATTGAGCATCAAGTTGCCAAGTACTAAGAAATCTGAGCTTCTGAGGCTGAATGGAATATTGGATTGTGTTATACAAAAGCATCATTGCACCCGTGTTCCTGCCAGTTGAATATATGCTCCCTGAAAGCATAGATTTGGTCTCATTTATGATATTATCCCTTGTGCTTAGCACAATGTTCAGAAATTCACTGGCACCATAAATGCTTCTTGACTGATGGACTGAGCATCTTGTGGGATATCACTTTTAAGTTCCCAGATACCAATCAGAAGATTACTCTTCTCAAAAGGTAGAAGAGTAGAATTTAAAACATTTTGCCTATTTCCAACACCAAAATGTTTACTGTTCTTCAATTATATTCATCCAGTCTCCCCCAAAGGCAGATCCACACATTTTCTCCTGGAGGCACGTTGGTCTCCCAAGCCTGGATAAGTACCCATCAGGTATGTTCTTCCTAATTTGGTGCTTATTACATTGTATGAACACATATTTATCTTCCCCTCTACCCGGATTATAGTCTATGTGACCAAGATCCAAGTCTGTATTATTCATCTTTGTATCGTAGAACTGAATACCAAGTCTCACTTGTACTGAATAATCTATAAATATGCATTGAAAAAAAATGAATACTTATAAACTTTAATTTTCCTTACATCGACAATTAAGTGAAAGGGCTAAGAAAACAGAATCTTAGTAGAGCTAAAAACACGTATCCTGCTTAAGAATTTCCTTAATCAGCACCCACTAGGGTCTGAACTTAATTTTATTTTTGTACCAGTTAAGTACAAAGTTAAGTAAGGAATAAGGCCAGACGAAGAATACAATATATTCTTGTGGATTTGTTTTAACCTCCCACTAGGAAACTAATAAGCTGAAGCAGGGGCAGTGGTAGTAAGGAAAGAATAAAATATCTTCTGAACAATGACTCTACTTAAATATTTCCTTAATAAATGCCACAGCATTTGGGAATTCATTAAAGGGAAGAACACTCTTTTCTATATGTTACCTGCAGCTTCAGCAAGAGGAGAGATAATTAAGAGATTTTTGAACGGAGCCCAACTTTCTCAGCAGCAGACTAATAGCTATGATTTTCCTAAAAAGGACTTTCCTAATAACCTATAAGCTTTCCTAATCCCTGATTCAGGCCTGTTTTCTGTCTATGAATAAAAATAGAATAGTTCTGGAACCCAACCCGAAAGTGCTTAAAATTTAGAATCTCCTTTAAAAGAGAAGACAGATTGGCTCATAAGTATCTTCCCTTGCTGAATATTTTCCTTCTTGTCCCCTATTTCTCACCTTTGCAGGGTTCCAATTCAAGATAGCAATTTTTAGCAGTATGCATTCATAATATTTACCTTAAAATTGGGATGCATTCTAAAGAAGTTATTAATTTAGTTAAAAATTTTGATTGTGGTGGTGGTTGCATTATTCTGCTTATTTACCAAATGTCATCAAAATGATGACTGAAAGAGGTGAATTTTGTTTTACTTAGGTTATATTTTTGTTATATCTCAATCAATTGTGAAAGAATTGTTTTGGGATTTTGCTATAAATTGTGTAGAGTGCAGAATTGAAATCTAGGATTATATTACACAGATGTAGGTGTAGGTAGATGATAGATGATAGATATATAGCTAGAGATAGATAAAACTTTTATTGTTTTCTCCATAGAAATAAGTTTATTTCTGGATATCCTGTATTTTACTTATTCTTTTATATGGATTTTCTTTTCCATTTATTTATTAGGAGCTAAATCTCAGCAGTAAAGAAAGACTTTTTTTCTTTTTTTTTCATCAAGGAACTTAGATTGTAGTTGTCATAGGTATATAAGAAAGCTATTGAGTTCATTGCACGACCAATTTAATGAAATCATTTATTAGTTCCAATGATTTTTCAGGTTGTTCTCTTGAGTTTTTTTCCATGTGGGTAAATCACATCATTTGAAGATTTAAAAAATTGTTTCTCTCTTTTCCAGTATTATAAGACCTCATTTCATTTTTGATTACATTACTTAGCATTTCCAGAAAGATGTCAAGTGCTAACAGTGAATTGAGTACCTTTGCCCCATTCTTAACTCTAAATGAAATTACTTCCTATTCCAACATTAAGCATGATGACAGTTAGTTAAGATACCATACATGTTCATATCAAGTTAAGAAATTATTCTATTCCTTTTTTGCTAAGAGTTTTCTTAAAAGGAGTATTAAAATTTATCAATTGCCTTTAGATCATCTATCAAAATGATTTTTGATTTTGCTCCTTTGACCTAGTAGGAAAATTAATTGTATTGATTCTTAATAGTAAATTATACTTGGACTCTCTTTTGCACATACTGCTGGGTTTATTCTCTATTATTCCATTTAGGATGTGCATCTATCTTCAGAAGAGAAATGGTTCTTTTTTGTCACTATCTTTTGTTAGACTGTGTTAATAGGGTAATTTCACTGTTATGTTATAAATTGAGAATTTTCCACTTTCTCTCTTCTATGGAACAGATAAAAGGAATGAGGTTCACCATTTTCCTGGAAGTTTTGAATAATTTGTCTATAAAAGAGTGAATCATATACCTTTTGAAGAAAATTCTTTTACAGAATTTTACATTTCATGTTTATTGATTGAGTAGATTTTTTTCTCCTTAACTCAGTTTTGGAAATTTATCATCTCCATGAACATCATAAATTTCATCAAGATATTCAAAATTATATGATATTCCCATATATGTAAAAAATCTTACCTACAACTTTGGTTATATCATCTCTTTTTTCATAATGTTTTATCTGTTTCCTCTCAATCTTGTTCATTCTCTGTGTGTGTGTCTCTCTCATTGTCAAGCCTTGTCAGACGTTTTTCTCTTTGCCTTTGAAAAAAGGAAAAAAACAGACAAGCTCTTGGACTTATTAATTTTACTTTTTTGTTTTCTGTTTCATTTCTACTCATATTTGTAAAGTTATATTTCCCTCCAAATATGTTTCTATGTGGTCTAGGATTTGTGGCAAAGGCTGTTAGTTGCCTACCCAATATTCAAGCTCATCTTTTTAGCTAAATAACAGAATCCTGATACTAATTCGGGTAGCAATACGTGTTGTCTGAAAACTACACTTTTCAGTCTCCTTTGAAGTTAGGTGTGACCATGCTCCTAAAACCTGGCCAATGAAATGTAAATGGAAGGTAGTGGGTGGTACTTTCAGACAGGCTTTTTAAGGGAGTTGACTTTGCTGTCCCTAATTTCTCTTGCTGGAAGGTGGATGTTATGGTCAGAGATCCAGTAGCCACCTTGTCACTTTGAGAATGAAATCAGTGTTCAAAAGATTGTAAAGCAGAGGGATAGCAGAAGGAGCTTGAGTCTTTAATATCATGTGAGACTCCCAAACCAGCCTTGGAATGCTTACCTCTGGAATTTTTTCAAATGAAGGAGAAATAAACTCACCATATCATCCTGTTCTCACCATAATCTATTCTCAACATAAGAGCCATGCTTACTCCTTTAAAGGGAAAATCAGATTATGGTCCTCGTTTATCCTAGACATTATTATTTGTCTTGAATTCTATGTTGTTATTGATATTGGCTTTCTTTTGTTTGATACCTTAGTTAGTAATATCTTTGGCTATGCCTTAATTGTTAGCCTTCTTCTGTCATTTAGCTTTAGGTACAACTTGTAAATTGTTTGTTATAAAATTTAACTTTTTGTTTCAATTCACTGTTTAATAATAGTGACTTTAACTGAATACTTATTATGTGCATTGTGCCATGTATTGTGGAAAGTACTGTTTTATTAATACTTATAATGATCTTATGTGATATTTTGTTCAATAATTTTCTTATCTTTTGCTTTGCTCAAGTTGTCCTTTTATCTCGGTAATGAGATTCATCTCCTGAGGGCCTGGACTAATAGAGATAGTCAGAGATTCTCTGGAATAGCAAGAGTAGTCCTTTTTAGACCAGAATAGCTTGAAACAATAACATTGTTGTCAAGATGTTTACTATTTCATGTAAGAAAAACCAATGAGCCATTCAAGTCTTGTAAAGTGAATATAAGCAAACTGTGAGTGGAAGCCTCAAATTATTGTCTAATATGTGAACCAGAGATTTAAAGTCAATATTCACTAACTATTAAAATCTGTCTGTTTTCTGCAATAGATGTGCCACAGATAATGAAACTAGTGTAGCTTCTAGATTTTTCCCTTTTTTAAAACTTCTTGTAATTAAAGGCTATCAGTGAGTCCCTAGCCAAAATGTTAAAATGTCGGGCCATGAGTTCCCTGGCTCCACATTTAAGGACCTGAAAATATGAGGAAAAAAAGTACATAAAAGGCATAAAGAGCAGATAGAACAGATTCTTGGAGATTGAATTTTTTAAATCCTATTGTTTTTGCGAATAGGCACTTACTCACCAGCCATAGGTGATTATCAATTTCTGCCAGGGATGTGGTAATAAATGCCGACTTCATTTGTCACTGATCTGCTTTGGGGACAGAGAACTGTTAACCTTGAAAGCGAATGCACACCATTTACATTCTTACATAAATCTAATTAAGAATTACCAAGGAGAAGAAAAGTTTCAGCCCAACTCAAAAAACATATATAATGTTATTCTCAATCTTTTTCATCAACAGAATATTTTGCAAAGTATTATGTCATTTTGCTTCAGAGATTTCAATTAGGTATCTTCTTTTGCATATAATCTTGCTATTGGAGGAAGGAGTCAGAAAAAAAATTATAAATAGAGGAGAAAACTTACATTAAGATCAGTGTTTAAAAATTGTGAAAGATTAAGGTTACAAGAGAATATTTTAAGTAGACGTTATTAATTTCAAAGCGGTGTATTTTCTTAGATTTAGTTTGACATGTAGTTAATGACCCCACAGTTAGAAAATTCCTATTTATATGAAAAAATGACATAATGGAAAGTGTACAAACTAACCTATTTAACCTTAAAACTACTTTGTTATTGAAAATGTTAAAAACGATCACCTTTCAGACTTATTTTAGAATGGAATTGACCTAGAATGAAGTTTATGACTTTTGGAAAATTAATCTTGCTAGATTTTATTTATGTTTTTAGTTTATGATGGTTTCAAATTTTGGTGACAGTCACATTAAAAAAATCAGTACAGAAGACTGCTTTTTGCTTATAAACAAAACAAAGAGAAAGATATTACTATGACCTTATCTTCATTCTCTTATGAGTAGGATGAAACATATTATAACTTTTCTTTTGGAAATAATTATCCTAAACCATAGCCCAAGAAGTTTTAAATTAAGTTTAAAAACATTAAATGGATACAAATTACTCCAGATTTAAAAGACAACGTTTTTCCACAAGAAGAAAATAATGGCTGTCAAAGAGTCACCAACATTCAATTCAAGCATCATCTCATAAATACAGTGTCCCAAGATGCTGGGGGACTATAAATATAAATAAGATATACTCTCTATCTTCAAGGAACTTTCAGTGGGGGTGACTTGCAGAGCCAAAACATGTATAAATCAAGGCAGAAAAAAAATTCCCAGACTCCTTTGCAGGGATATCCCCTTCCATGCCAGCTCCCTCCCCTGCACATACAAACTCACACCTTAAAGATTTTTCTCTGTTGATGTTCTTCAAGGATGGGTCCTTGGCTCTTATCCCCTCTAATGTTCTATATTTTCTAAGAAGTTTCTAGGCCAATGAGCCTCAAATATACATCAACACAGACTTCTCCTTGGATCTTAAGTGAACCTTAAACACAAGTTTCACCAAAGTGAAAGTATCTTCTCCCCAAGAACTGATTTTCTTCCAGTGTTCCCTGTCTTGGTGAATGGCACCACCACTCATTATACCCAACCCTGAAACACTGCCATCCCCCTCTCTCTCACTCTCCATATCAAACCATCACTAAGTCTAGAAGATTTTATGATCTCAGTATTTCTCAAATCTGTACACTTCTCTTTACCACCACTGACATCCCCAACACCCAAGCCACCAGTTCATACCTGAACTACTGCAATAATCTTGTAACTGGTTACTCTGCATCCGCTTTTGTTATCCTCAGATAATTTCCCTGCTACAACCAGAGGGTTCTTTACAAAACCATGTCACCCACTTAAAACTCAGAGGTTTTCCATTTCTCTTAGAATAAAGACGAAATCTGGACACTTCCTATCACAACAGATACTCTCACCTCATTCAGCCCTTGCTTTATGTCTTCCAAGTATCTCTGACTTTCTTTCATTTTTTTTGAATAAGCCAAAGTCACTCCCACCATGAAGCTTTAGCATTCTCAGCTCCCTCTACCTTTTCCCCTTTTCATCTAGTTGACTCCTATTAATCCTTGAAATCTCAGTTTGCCTGTCAATTCCTCAGAAAAGCTTATCCCAACTGCTCAGGAAAACCCTAGTTATACATTCTCAAAAAACACTTTGTTTTCTTGAAGAGCTCTTTTTCTAGTTCACGTCAGTTTATCCTTATTTCTTAGGGCCGTTATTTAATTAATAGCTGTCTTCCCCAGTAGTCTAAGCTTTGTGAGGGCAGAAACTCTTACAGGACAGAGCAGAGTGCCAAGTTCATGGTACGTTCTCAATAAACATTGTTGAATGAATGGATGGATGGAGGAATGAAAGAAAAGACAGATAGATGAGCAGAGGAATTATCAAGGCAAATTAAAAGTAAAGGGAGAATTTATTTAATTCTCAAAGTAAGGTAGGATAGGTTTCCTGAGGTCATAGCTTTTGAGCTGAACCTAATAGACTAAGGAAAAGGGGAAAGTTCTTCTAGGTTAACGGAAGAAAAGTTTTTTTAAAGTAAGAAAATATAGAAGTTTTTAGATATTGTTGGCATGGTAAGTTAGCAAATGTGGCCAGAGTAGGAATTTGTGAGGCATTAGATATACAAAGGGCATATAATGATGTACTAAGAATCTTATTTGGTAGACAGTGAGACACCAGTGAAGATTTGGAGGAAGAATGCATCATTATTTAACCTGTTGAAAGATAAGTTGAATTTAAAGGATGGACTAGAAAGTCAAGAGATTAGAAAGAGAAATACTAGTTGAGAGGCTACTCAGGAAAGAGAACGGAGGTCTCAGCTTGGACTGTGGAAGTAGTGTTGGAAAGGAGGAAAAGGCTAGATACATTTCAGAGAATGAACCAATAGTACTGGGTGAGCATTCAAATGAGGGGAGGAAGAAGGTGATGAGATTCAAGATGCTTTGATTTCTCTGCCCATAGGCCCATGGGACGAGGACCAGAATTAGAAAGAATAACGTTGGTGAAATAAGTTCAGACCAGAAAAAATAAAAATTGGATAAACCAGTATAATATCATTATAAAGATTATTGTCTGATAATAATTGCAGTCCTGCCCTTAGACCCTGGAGAGGAGCCCTTGCCCAAGGACCCACAATTTAGAGGGCTCTACCCTGGTCCTGGTCTGGATATGTTTCCCCATGGGATGAGGAATCCACAGGTCTAAGAGGGATGTGCCCTGGAGTCCACTACTCATTGCTAAATCAGCTCTGGGTTCCTGAGACCCTAGAAACCATGCCCAAATGGCCCTCAATCCACTTCTGGAATAGGTGCAGTCTTCCTCATTAGGTCCATCTTCCGATGTGCTCCCTTAGGCTCAAGAGATGCTCAAAGGATAGCTGTCTGTAAGTGTATGGATACAGCCTGCACCTGAGGTATGGGGTTCTACACATGAGGTCTCACATGGTATTGGATAGAGCCAGGAGGTGGAGAAAAAGAGAGAGGGCAGGACTGGAATGGTTCTCACCTTTTGTTATGTTCTTGGGAGGAATTCCCAGAAATCTGAAAGAAGTTTAAATTTGAACCTGGCCTTTCAGGTTTTTATGGAGGCATATTTGCCAGAGTAGAAGAATCAACTATATTGAACTGTTAAAATATCAGGCATCTAAAATGTCTATACTGTTGGTGGGAATGTAAATTGGTACAGCCACTATTTTAAAAAACTAAAAATAGAGCTACCATATGATCCAGCAATCCCACTCCTGGGCATATATCCAGAGAAAAACATGATTCAAAAGTGTACATGCACCCCAATGTTCATTGCAGCACTGTTTACAATAGCCAAGACATGGAAGCAACCTAAATGTCCATCAACAGATGAATGGATAAAGAAGATGTGGTACATATATACAATGGAATATTACTCAGCCATTACAAAGACTGAAATAATGCCATTTGCAGCCCTATGGATGGACATGGAGATTATCATACTAAGTGAATTTAAGTCAGACAGAGAAAGACAAATATCGTATGATATTGCTTAGATGCAGAATCTTAAAAAAAAATGATACAAATGAACTTATTTACAAAACAGAAACAGACTTACAGACTTACAGAATGAACTTATGGTTACCAGGGGGAAAGGTCGGGGGGAAGGATAGATTGGGAGTTTGGGACTGACATGAACACACTGCTATATTTAAAATAGATAACCAACAAGGACCTACTGTAATAAATAAATAAATATCAGTCATCTGTTAAGATATCAGGCTTGGAGATATAGACTCAAGATCCATTAGCATCATTGACACCATGATATGGAGGAAGCCTCCTCTGGACCAAGTGCAGGCTCAGAAGTCATTATGAAGGGTTGGATGTGGGATAGGCAGAAAGAATGGAGCCAGTGAATGAGACTTAGATGCAGCAGTCCTAAATGTAGAAGGCTGCTCAGATGAGCAGTCAGGAAGGTAGACATTCATGAAAGCCAAGGGGGAATTTCAAAAATAGCAAGATTATTAATAGTATCTCTTCCTAGATAGGTCAAGCTGGATGAGAACTGAATAGTGACCAATAGATTCTAAATGACCTTTTACATAATTGTTGCAATGATATTTTATGGGCAGTAATAAGATCCTAAGGGATTAAGAAGGAAATGAGATGTGAGAAAAAAAGGGTCATAAGTAATGAATATTTTCTTGAAAAATTTAGTAGTGAAGGGAATAAAAGAGAAGAATGGGGAAGTTTTCATTAGGATGGAGACAATCAGACTTGTAACCAATGGTGTTAGAAGCCATGGAAGGTGCAAGGGAGGGTAGGGGTAATTGATGGAACAAGCATAGGGCACTTGGGAAGTAGCAGTGTTCATAAAGTGGGTTAAAGGGGGTACCGGAGTTAATCTAAAAATTAGTGGCTGCCATTATAAGTAAGTTTGGAAAGGAATAAGTGATAGCAACTGAGAGAGTTTGCATCTGGTGGTCTTCATTTTTTCTGTGATGTATAGAACACGTTAGAGTGTTGTTATGTGGGTGGTTTAAAAGAGCAGAAAACTTCTGAAGTAATCACTGTTGGAAAAAGAATAGTAAGTTAACTAATTCAATGAATTAGTGAGCAGCGTTGGACTAGTAAAGGCTGCTCTATACACTTGTCACCAAATAAATCAGGTTTGGTCATGTCTCTCCTTCTTGACAGCTTCATTTAGAAAGTCGGGAAATTCAAAAATAGAAAGTGGATTTTAGGTTTTCCATGTTTATTTATTCAACTATCTAATATTTATGGTTTTGCCTAATTAGCTGATTTAGACAAGCACAGAACCTATATTTGGGGAACTAACTGCACAGTGGAATTAGAATAAGGTAAGCAGTCAATACAATTTTGAATACTTGTGAGTGAATAGTTGAACCTTTTCTTGGGGATCTGACTGGGTAGGAAGGAAAGTGAAACCAGATTGTAAACTCTGAGATCAGGAACAACTAGAATGTTTTTCTGTAAAATCTGCATTGAATAGGTTTTAAATAAACCCTTGATCAAGAAATGAATGAATGAATTTGGTCTTACAAAAATTAATGAGTCGGGCATAAATGAATGGTTATAGAGTAGAGAGAAGTTAGGCCTGGAAGTCTGGATGAAATTAAAGAGTAGATTTAGTGGTAGTGCAAGATTGACAATGAGAAGCTCAAAATAAGGATCGGAGGAAAAATTTAGAGTTTGGCATTTAGGGACTAAAGAATTCCAAATAATGGAAGTGCTAGGGTGTGGCTCTGTTAAAACCAGATGAGGGCAAAATGTGTTGGATTTGGTCCAGGAACTGTGACATCTGAGTATTGGGCGGTTGTTCTACTGCAATGAGGTAAGGCAGGTCTAGAGGGAATCTGGTGCAGGTTTCAAGAACTCTGAACATGGAGGGGAGCTTCCTGAAGTTAAGAAAAATCCTGGTAAAAAAAATAGGAGTAGAGTCATAGAGGCAAAAAAGTGGGAAGGGAAATTAAACGAGGGTGGACACACACAGACGAAGACGTGGCAGTGAGAAAGGAAAGGAGGTGGATCTTGGTGGTATCTGCTGGTTCTGAAATATTATAAATTGGGACAGTGATCCACTTTCATTTGAGAGAGTTACCGGGAAAGATAGTTCATCTGAAGGAATCCAGTTCTCCACTGCAGTGGAGGTGCCGTGAGAGACAAAATAATGGCCCTAGTATGTTCTCATTTTTATCCCCAAACCTGTGAATATACTACCCTACAAGGCAAAAGGATTTTACAGAAGTGATTGAGCGTAAGGATTTTAAGACAGAAAAATTATTCTAGGTTCTCTCTGTGCAGTCAATCTAATCACATGTGGCCTTGAAAGCTGAGAACCTCTTCTGGCTGTAGTGAGTGAGAGGTGGCAGTGTGAGAATGATTCTGACACTTTGCTGCTAGTTCAGGGAGGTAAGGGACCACGGGCCAGCATGGGAGAGAGGTTTTCTCTAGGAGCTAAGGGGTCCCCTCTGCTGACAGCAAGGAAACAGAGATCTTGAAACAGAGCAGGACCCTCTGGAGCTCCTGGGCACAAAAGCCTTTCTGTGTCTCCCGTTTCTTTTTTTTTTTTTTTTTTTGAGATTCCAGGTTTGTTGCTATGAATTTTTTTTTTTAACATCTTTATTGGAGTATAAGGATATAGGCTTCATTCAGCCTCCGTGACCCTCCCTGAGTTCCAAAGAGCAGGTTCAAACAGTTGCTAATCAGGGAAGGGAGGGGATGCAGAGACAGGGGAAGAGCAGTCAAGAAACAATAGTGCAGCCTTGGGGCAGGGTCCTGGTCCTCCCTCAAGGGATACACATAACAGTATCTTTGAGCTGTTTTGCAGATACTGAAATCCCTACCAGGTGGAGAGGTGAACTGTATGCTGCCCACAAGCATGTAGACCCCAGACCGCTGGGAACCAGAAGGTTGATGATGCCGACTCCCACTTACCTCACCACCAAACGAATGTCCACGAGCTGATCACGGCCTCCTCTTTGAACCATGACTATAAAACTCCTCACTACCACCTCCAGGTGGGGACACAGTTTTGAGGGCATTACCTCTGTGGCCCCCTTTGCCTGACAAAGCAATAAAGCTATTCTTTTCTACTTCACCCAAAACTCTGTCTCTGAGATTCAATTCTGTACCGGTATTCTGAGGCCGAATTTTGGCATCAATATCAGTTCTACAACTGCAGAGTCATCCCTTGGTATCCCCAGGGGATGGGTTCCAGCACTTTGATTTTGCCCTGGTGAGATCTGTCCTGGACTTCTGATCTATAGAACTGTGAGATAATAGACTTATGTATGTTGTTTAGGCCACTAAGTTTGTGATCATTTGTTACAACGGCAATTAAAAAAAAAAGAATTCAGGGGCCATTATCGAAATAGACATTTTATAGTAATTTTCTGACAAAAAAATTGGGGATTTTAGAGAAAACATATAAAATATTTAGGAGGATATTGATAAAGACTTCTCAGGTTTCCAAAAATGCATGGATAATTTATTTTTCAAAGGTCACACTCTTTCACAAAATTACACAGAGGTGAAGGATCTCATATTACATGCTTTAAAATA
Source organism: Balaenoptera musculus (assembly GCF_009873245.2). NCBI lineage: Eukaryota > Metazoa > Chordata > Mammalia > Artiodactyla > Balaenopteridae > Balaenoptera > Balaenoptera musculus. The sequence goes on along the minus strand of NC_045801.1, from coordinate 59,995,583 downwards.
GAAATTATGTAATAAAATGTGAAATGTCAGTTTGATAATTAGTCCTTAAAAAGTTTTTATAAGCTAAAATGAATAATATTTTATATCAAAACCCCACCACAAACCACTACTTTTTGTAATTAAAGAAAAACATTTTTTTTAAATGAAATGGGGTGAATATCCATTGCAGAATATACAGTTTGTTCCCTATAATCTTAGGTTCTGTAGGGTTGACAAAATTAAAATGATTGACCTCTTGGTCAATTAAAATTTAAATCTAGACAATTTAAATCTAGAAAGGGTCTAGAAAAGACTTGGTCTTAGCCCTGGAGCTTAGTCCAGCTCATATGGTAGTCTTGAAAATTGCTCAAGAAAAAGAAAGAAAGAAAGAAAAAAAACTACCTCTTTGCACCTTTTATGATTTCATAGCAAAGATAATTTTCAATCCATCCTGTTTCCATTCTAGTCCTACATGCCCCACTGGTCTGGGAAAAGTTTTCCTGACAGAGGGGTGAAAACAAAAGGGAATTTGCCTGCATTTTGCTGATGTGCAGGCAAGATCTTTCCCAGAATATCCTTTTGGCAAAAGCAGATCTTTCAATTTACATAAAAGTGACTGTGTTTTTCCTTTTACTTGTACCCTTTTGATTTACATTCTTCCTTATTGACTCACTTCTTCCTGGCGTGTTAAAAATCACTCCTCAAATTCTAGAATGACTAAGTGGACTTTCTGGCTCTTCTTCAGGCAATGCTTCTTCATGACCACACTCTCTTTCTAATTCCAGCCGTTTCACCCCCATGACTGGCCTGAAGAATGGGGCTCATTCTGGGGTGGTCCCTATGCACCTCTTCTCTCTGCAAGCGGGGAAAGTAAAAACATATTTATGGCACAAGACCCTGTATGGTATTTTAGTGCCTAAAATATTTTAAAATAGTATTATTTTTATAAAAAAAGCAAATGTATTAAAGTTTTGGTATACAAGATAGTAAAATGTCAATTTTTAAGAATAATGAATAAGGAAGGTTTGAGGAAGACTTAGAAACAAAATAAATTCAGTAAATTTTTTGTTTTTTAAACTGATAAAGGAAAGCAGAAAGTAATAATAAAAGGATCATAGGTTTGGGAACTAGATAGAGCTACCTTTGATGTGAACTCAAATTTTGTAACATATTAACTCTGTGACCTTGGACTTAATATTTAACCTTTCTGAGGTTCAGGTTTATGTCTTCTGTTGTTCCCATCTGTAAATGGGGATGGTGACACCTACTCCATTCAAGGCAGTTGTTGTAAGGATTCAAACACAGTAATTCCTAACACATTGCCATCCTGTATGCTTGTTGAGGGTGAGAATGGTGTCTTCTCATTTTGTTTTTCCCATGCTAAAGATAGCAGCCCTCTGGTAGACACACAAAAGATGTACATTGAATGGCTGAACAAGGGCAGCAATGTGAATAATCCAGAATAACAGATCATTGGAATGAATGTATTCCTCGTGGGGAAACTTACCTGTGGCTTTCCAAGGAATGAGATTTACATGATTCATGGATAGCCAATATTTGCAATTAGATTGCATTCCATGGGAACACATAGGTTGAGCAGAAAGCTACCCAAGACCTTGCTGAACAATTAAGGGACAACTGGCCTGGGACTAAAAACCCTTATAAAAATAAATAGAAGTCAATAACAATGCCAGTCCCTTTATATGCATTCTTTTCTTTTTTTAAGCACTAGGATCAATGGATCTAGGCTGTCATCCATTTACTATCATGCTGCATTGGGAACTTATCTTAGACCATGGAACTCTTCTTTTGGAATATCCAAAGACAGGGAGTATATTTGGTAGGGCAGTTTGGTAATTTGGGGGTTTTGATTTTTTTCTCTATGAAATCCCTGATCCCAGAGTCTGGAGAAACCCAAAAGCTAGAATTGAGCAAAGATTAATTGGAATGCTGGTTTCAATTTATTCTGTCTCATTCCCACTGTTCTTACAACAGGTTATTAACTTATTTGGAACTCTGTAGTGAGAACATCTTTGAGCTAAAACTTGAGATCTTTTTTTAAGAAATAAAGATGGTAACTAAGAGTAAGAAAAATAACATTACCAGTGATCAGGAAAAGACTTATCTTGAAAATAATATTATAGATTATTACTAGTATTATTTTTAATGTACTTTTACAGCCAATATGTCTTGCATTCAACCAAAAATGACTCATAAATATTTTAAGGCCATATGGTTTGAGGAGAGTCAATCAAATTTAAACAAAGCACTTGTTTTAAAATGGCATATATAAATATTCAGCTAAAAGAACGAGCTTCCTTTAGCCTTAGAATAGCATCATGCTTTCTTTAGTGAAGCCAGTTGCACCAGGGAGTGAATATGAATCACTCTTAATTTCATTAGTCTATTTATATTACTGCTCATTATCTGAATCATCAAAATATGATGATGATCAAGCTTTTAAGGAGCGTGATTTTTCTTCTTTGTTTTGCAATAGTTCAAGAAATTCATATCGTATCTTACTTGTGAGTGCCTACTATGAGTGGGAAAAATAATTAAAGACTTGTGGATGGCAAAACATTTCTGTACCTGATGGCATAAACCCCATGGATTTAAGTGATTTAAAGGCTTAGCTTGTTATTTTGTAGCGATAAAAATGATGAAGAAGAGAACTGGATTATAGTTTTTAACAGAAAACAAAATAAACTTGTTTATATCTAATTAAATTGATTCATTAGCTATGTTATAATGACTAACGCACTAAGGAAAGCATTGTTAAATAATTAAATACAGAGGCAGTCAATATTACAATATTGCATTGTTTTAATCAAAGTGTCAGCTCCAATAATGTAGATGGCCCTGGGTTGTGGACCTAGGACAAATAAAGCTGAAAGGATTTAAGGGACAGAGATGGTGGAAAAGCAGAGAAGTAAATAATAAAGAGATGGTTCAGTGCTCAGGGCTGAGCTAGTGTTCTGGTACCAGGTCCAAAAATTTGGCAAGATAGGAGGAAAGGGAAGAGCGGAGGCTTATAACTTTTATTATTAAAAGAAAATGTTCCTTGGAGATCGACATCCATTCATTGAAATCTTAGTTCCACTGATTGCTTACAGCCTGACCTCAGGGTCATATCAGAGCTAGTTTTCTCATTTGCAAAAGGAGATAACGCTTGCCTCTGATGGTGGTTTCATGTGTTCCCACCATTAGGGGTTATCTTTGGACTGATCTCTCTTCTCCAGGAACTTACATTTGAGTAGATGACAGAATGTGTACTCTAGTAACCACAGTAGAGTGTGATGGATACAGTGTGTCTGCAAAGTCCTCAAATGACAGAAAGATTGCTCGGACAGGTGAGAGCAACCTGCACAGAGAAGGAGACATTTAATGCTATATATCATTACTGATTACCCAAGGTAGGCATTTGTCTTAGTCTGCTTGGGCTGCCACAATAAAACACCATCATTGGGTGGCTTAAACAATAGAAATTTATTTTCTTACGGTTCTGGAGGCTAGAAGTTCGAGATCAGGGTGCCAGCATGGTCGGGTTCTGGTGAAAGCTTCTCTTTTTGGCTGACAGACCCACTGCCTACTCCCTTTGTGTTCATGTGGTCTTGTTCGTGCTGAAAGAGAGAACTGTCTGCCATCTCTTCCTCTTCTCATAAGGTCACCAGTCCTATAGGATTGGGGCTCCACCTTTATGACTTCATTTAACCTTAATTTCTTCCTAAAATCTCTATCTCCAAATAAGGTCACATTGGAGGTTAGGACATCAGCATATGAATTGGGCTGGGGGTGGGTGCAGGAGGACACAATTCAGTCCACAGCAGTATCTAGTTAGAGGCAGGCGCCAAGGCTGTAAAGACTAAGGGATGATGGATACAGAATCCACACAGAGAGGCTGTGCAAAAGGAACTCGCAGGCAGGTAGTCTAGTCCACTAGCAATTCTTCACCAGAGTTGAAGTTCTTCACAATAGGGTAACAGTTTTTCTCAGATTAGGACGTTTTGCATATTTCCAACTTTTTAGGGCAAAAAGCAGTCTCTAATGTCAGGCTTCTGGTGTAGCTCAGTGGGAGCACATGACTTAAGAAATGATGCTGATATAGAAAGAGATGATGGAGAAAGGGGAAGAACCACTGTCCCCTCCATCTTTGATTCTTCCATGGGGCCGGATACACTAACAGATGTTCAATACATGTCAGTTTAATTAACTTGATAGGAAAATCCAAATACATAAAAACCAACTTGTGTTTTTGGCCCAGTGATAACAGAAAGTACCTTCTTTTCAGAAAAAGAAAAGAAAATTGCTGCCTAATATTCCAGGAAAGGTGAGGTATTTGTTAAAATATCTGAAGTACAATGCGTATTCTACAGAAGCTCATCCATACTGAACTCAGTGAAGAGTGGGTGTAAATAGAGTGGGTGTAAATGTCCTTTCCACTGTCTCTTCTGTGTGCACAGGAGGACTACGTTGTGCCCCGCTCCTTCAAGTTTGATTGGGATCATGTGACCCAGGGCTGGCCCATGGGATGTGGGCAGCTGTGATGCAAGCTGCTTCCAGGCCTAGAACTTAAATATTCCTTGTGTGGCCCTCAACCTCTCTCTTCAGGGTTGGTTACACCCTGACTTGGAGACCACATGTTGTACATTGTGAAGCTGTTAGATAGAGGAGACTCACCTAACCTGAACTGGCTTTATAACAGTGAGAAGGAAATGTTTTATTGTGTTAAAGCTACTTAGATATCAAATATAGGTTAGCTTATCCTGACTAATACATTACCCTTCCCATGTGTGAGGAAATGTGTTTTCTGTTCTGCTTAGTTCTATTTTATGTTAGTTTTCAAAAATGCTGGTCCCAACCAATTAAACTGACTTAATGACCCCTACTGGGTCCTGATATGTAGTTTGAAAAACACCCTTCTAAAGACTACTAGCGTTCAGATAAGGCAATGCGATGCTCACCATTAAAACAAGTGGATTGAATCACATTCTTAAAGACTTTGGCCTAATGGTTCAGACTGATCACAATTAGATGGTTTCATTGTCTTCTTAGGTAGCTAAAATCCTACCCCAGTCTTCTCATCGATTGCTAACAATGGGAACCAACTCTAGAGATGTGCATTTTCCAAAATGAGGCAAATCCTATTAAAACATCATAAATATTAATGACACACTCCATAGAAAGGACAAAGGAAATAAGATATGAATTTTGAAATGATTTTGTGGTTTTTTTTCTTCTTGATCTGTGATGGCTCAGACTGCCTTCTTGGGTTTCATTTTCATGCACCATCTTCAATCTAGGATTCCCAAACTTTTACTCATATCTATGGCTTCCTGGAGCAGTCTGCCTGTGGGACATCCCCAGGAGTTGTTACAAGGCCAACTGCTCTTCCTCCTTGAGGCTTAAATCCTCTGGGATAAACGTGAAGCCAGTTAGGTGTTGACTTTTTAATTTACTCCAATAATTAAGCTCTAAGAAAAGTTGTCCATTCACTGGGGAGCCAAACCTTTTCTCCCTGTGCTCATGGCATCCCCAACCATGAAACTGTTCCGTGAAACTTTGTTCTCCAACAGAAGAATGTTGTCAGGGTAGCACCCTCACCCCCTTTTGTTTGTTTTTGTTTCTTTGTTTAAAGTAATATGTTGGTCAAGCAAGACAGTAGTGGGCTTGGAGACAGCAGATCTCTATCACTTCTGAAAAATGTAGGAAGTCTGGATACCCTGGTGTATCCTAGGCTTAGATCTGACTCAGCTCACCCTCCTATCTGTGGGTTTCAAATGATTTTAAACCTTAAGGAGATTTTTTGGTCTATCCTATCTCTACCTGAACTGTTAGGAAAGTTTGATGACAAGGAGCCAAGTAAGCTTTCTGCTCATAAGAACTTTTATTTAAAAATATTTTTTCATTAGACCATCTTAATATTCCAACATAACACACGAGGAGCAAATTTAAAACAGATTCTGACCTAACTTCTTCACAGGTTAAAATCCTCTGATGTTACTTAGTTTGGAGGGAAAATGGTTAGACAATGTTTTCGCCAACATAGTTAAAAGCATGTGGTCACAGCCTTATGTGAAGATTCCACATTCTGTGGATTTGTAGACTACAAATAGAAATGTAAGAAAGTACATAAAAATCACAAAGTGCTAGATAACAAGCAAAGGTACAAATAATTAATACTCAACTATGGTGTTGCCATTTACAACAAGACAGAGTCTACAGAGAGTAAAAGTGACACATGTATGTCGGACATTTAAAAACAGAAAGACAGAAATCATGGTAAAATTTAAAGTGCCATTCTGAGAGGATTTATTTTAGTTACCATAAATTAATCCCTACTACTAGTTCCTTTATGGATTATGAAGAGTGATTATTGTTTAAGGTCACTGATAACTGGGATGAACTAGAAATAAAGATAATTAGGTTAGTATAGCCATGATGATTGTTGACATTTGGAAAGAAGTAGAAAGCACGAGTTATAAAGCAGTGGGAATCATCTGAATCACACAGCCATAGATGTCCATGATATTTCCATTATGGAGAGCCAACTGGGGACAGAAAGATTTCAAAGATTTTGAAACCTGTGCCAAATGAATTAGATATTCTTCCATTTACATAAATAGAAAACCATCAAAAAACGCGTTAAAGCAGGATAAGGCCCTATTAATTTGAAATTTAGATAGCAAGCCTCACGGTAAAATATTGGATGGCTGGACTAGTTACTGTAAGTCAGAGGTAGCAACCTAAACTTAGGCAGGAAAAGTAGAAATGGAGAGCCGTGGGTAGAAAGGATGTACAAGGTAATGCAAATGTAGAAGTACCAGGACTAGGCAACCAACTGAGTGTGAAAGTGAAGGAGAAGTGGAAATTAAGAAACGAGCCCAAGATTCCTTTCATGGTGACTGGGTAGATGGCGATACAATTAAAAGAACATAGCAAACAGATATACACTACTATGTATAAAATAGGTAAACAACTAGGACCTACTGTATAGCACAGGGAACTCTACTCAATACTCTGTAATAACCTATAATGGAAAAGAATCTGAAAAAGTATATATATATATACATATATATATATATATATATATATATAAAACTTTGAATCACTTTGTTGTACACATGAAACATTGTAAATCAACTATACTTCAATTAGTAAAAGAAAGAACATAGTAAAGAAGTGGGTTTGGGGATAATGATGATCAGTTCAGTTTTGAACCGGTTGAGTTAAAATTTCAGGTTAAACCAAATTTACGATGGTCTTTGAAAACCAGGTCAAAGAATTCAACTTTGATACAGTAATTAGACAAGCTCTACTGAAGACCTAAATTGTGGAATAATAAAAATTGTATTAAAGTATACTTTATTGTATATCCCGATACAACTTTTAAGAAAAACACAGATTAAGAAAAATCCATCTTTGAGAAGCTGCTGATGTAGGCATGGTGATAGCAATAGAAAAATTTAGGAAGGAACCACAGAGGGGAGATTTGACATCATGTCATGTAAGGAGCACAGATTCCCTGACATATACAACATCGGTGCCTGAATAAGGTCACTTCTCCAGATAAAGTAAGTCCTGCAGGTGGAAAGTTTGGCAAGGGGACTTAATGGGGGGTGAGTGCCTTCATGAAAATTATAAAAGACATCGTCTCCTGTGGTTGTCTACAGCCCCATATTGGAGCTCAACACCTAGCATGGAGAGTGTGGCCTGAATTTCAGCTCCCACTCACCCTTTTGACCCAATTTCCCTTTGTAGTGTGTGTGCTGGTGGCAGAGGGAGGGTAAGCCTAGATAAGAGAAAAGGAAGGGAGCCATGCTTTGTTTTTACTTTAAGTAGATAAAAGACTCTCTTGGGGAAGGAAGATTAGACTTTTTCAAAGGGCTTTACTGGGCAGAATTATGACCAGCAGATAACTATTTCAAAATGGCAGGTAAATGTTTTAAGTAAATAAAACTGCTCAAAAGCATGACTGACTTTCTTGGGAGACAGTGAACTCAGTCATTGGAAGTAATAAAATGGACTCTGGATACTTAATTGATAAATATTTTACAGAGGAATTCTTCAAGAAAATTCTTTCAAGCCTGTGATTTGATGATTACTTGAGTGTTATGACCAATAAATCTGTGACCACAGAGGAGAGCTGACTGGCTGGAATGGAGGAGAGAGAACTTGGGTTGGCTCTTGTAAGAAGAATATTTTCTCAAATACAAAGATTTGGGGAAAAAATAGAAGAGCCCCCTCCCCGCTCCCACTTACCTTTTAATATTTACATAGCTGTATAATGTTTGCTACAGTTGACTATGATTTAACAGAGCAGCTTTGTCCTAAAAGTCCTACTTGGATTGATAGATTATTCTAGTAGAAGTTGATATGGATGAAATCTTGATTTGACTTTGGCCAGATTATGTGTCTGCATTCCCCAGATTTTCTAATGTAGGTAATTGGATAACTAGTGTTTGTTGGTTTCTGTTTCTGCATTCAATTGCTTTGACTTGGTATACTTCACATCTAGGACATCCACTTTATTTCAAAAGGGGGGTCTTCAGTAAGACCCAGATGTAAATAAGTGTACAGGTATCAAGTATCTGTATTTAACTGAAGTAAGAAAGTAAGAATAATAAATATCAAAAACCTTGTTTTCATTGAATATTAAATTAATTGACCAACAAATTTAAGGAAAAGAAACTTATTTTCGAAAAAAATTGTAAGCTTATAAAATTGAGTGTTTTTCAGACTTCAGCAGTGAAGAAAGTTGAAAGAAAATGGAGAAAGGAAAACAGCTCACTAAGAAGGAAGAAGAGGAACCTGAACCAGCAGGTTAGTTTCACAGTTCATGTTGTTTCTGTCTTTTCAAAGGATAAATAGAAGGTCAGGAAGATAAAAATCCAGTTTCCTGGTTCAGGGGGTTCCTGCACATCTCGCAACATAGTCTACCTTCCAATTCACAGCTCTCATTGGAGATTAGAAACAGGTTCTAACAGATCAGTGTACCTAAGAGTTAATAGTTTTAATAAAGTAGAACATTGGGTCTACCAATTATGTAAACCAATACCTATTTATAGTGACAGCAGTGTAATCAGAATTGTCAGAAATGGAGGAAAATAAACTTTTTTTTTTTGGAAAATAAACTTTTAAAAGATCAGAGGTACTCAGCGAAACAAATAACTTATCACTTAAAAAAATGTATTCTCATTTAATTTATGGGAAATCCATTCATCAAGATGAAAACAATAAGCAGCAGCAGTGACCACCACCCAGTGCCTTTAAAAAAAAAATCAGTTGTTGTCAGCTTGATCTAACAAGCTAGCTAACTAAAATATTATTTCAATTTAAGTAGCTTTAGTAAGTGACCAGAAATGTGCATCTTTATGATAAACCAACTATTATTGGATTTAGCATACTATCATTGCTACTTAATTGAAAGTATTTTATGTCAAAGTGGAGAAGAAAAATTTAAATAATATTTACTCTGTCTCATGTGGCAACCTTTCATAGTCTATTGCCATTTGGCATGAGCATAGTCTAAAACCAGGTTCAGTATTGTAAGGTACTATTGTATCAGTTATCTATTGCTGCATAACAAATTACCATTTGAAGATGGGGCCTTGTTTGCTAGCTCCCATTGCTGCAAATGTTTGAGGTATCAAAATGGTGCTGACTCTTTAAGTAGTCATTGCATCAGACCATTGCTATGTTCTCTGTAAAGACCAGAAGAAGGCCTCTCTCTCCACTCTGACCAGGTTTTGTCCTTCAGGCCCCAGAGCAACACTGTTTATGTCTGTGCCTGACAAGGATCTTCCAAAGGACATCTCCTTTATCTTCTGTTGGCAGCCCCTCCATCACAGGGTGTGTTGGTTAATTTTATGTGTCAACTTGGCTGGCACCATGGTGCCCAGATATTTGGTCAAACATTACCCTGGTGTTTCTATGAAGCTGTTTTGGATGAGATTAACATTTAAATGGGCAGACTCTGAGTAAAGCAGACTGCCCTTCCTAATGTGGGTGGGCCTCATCCGGTCTGTTGAAGGCGTGAATAGAACTAAAAGATCAGCCTACCCACAGCAAGACAGAATTCTCCAGCCTGCTGGCCTTCAAATCAGCAGCATCGGCTATCCTGGGTCAATAGCATGCCTGTGTACTCTGCAGGTTTTGAATTTTCTAACCTCTATGACTGTGAAAGCCAATTCTTTATAATAAATCTCTTCATATATATAAAAATACATATTTATGTCTATATCCTATTTATGTATACACATCCTATTTGTTCTGTTTCTCTGCATAACCTTGACTAATACAAGGGTCATATTTATTTAATGTGGGTGGGCAGGACACTATGCCAGTCTCTCCTTCCAGTCTTGGCACCAGAGTATAAATCCTCTCCCTCCTCTTCTTGGTCTTAGTCAAAACTCCTCAAGTGACTTGATATGCACATCTCTAAAGTTTATTCCATTTTGGGCTGCTTTCCTAGGATAGATTCTGAGAAGTGGAATTCTTTGGTCAAAAGCTATGAGTTATTTAAGGCTCTTCATTCATACTGGCAAATTGCTTTCCTCAAATATATCATTATTTGGGCCTTCATCAATAATGAATAGTCACATCTGTATAGCATATTGTTATTCTAATTAGCATTTCTTTGAATGCTGGCCAAGATGAACATATTTTTATGTTTTTTAGCCATTATTATTTCCTTTTATGAGAATTGTCTTTTCATGTCTTTTTATTCATTCTTTTAAGGATGAGGTTCAAGGACATTAACCCTTTATTTCATATAATTTGAAAATATTTTTCTCATTTTGTTGCTTGCCTTTACATTTTTATGAATTTCTTTTCTTTCTGTAAAAGAAATATATATTTATTGTAGAAAATTTGGAAAATGCAGAAAATCACATAGAAGGAAGTAAAAATTACTCCAATTCCCCTGGAGATAGCTATTACCAATATTTTTCTACAAATTCTTCTAGTCTTTTGTTGTGAATATAGATAAATATATATACACATAAATATTTCATTTTTAGGAAAATATTTCACATTTTGCATGTAAGATTTTCAGTTTTTACTCTAGAATATATAATAAACATCTTGCCATGTTATTAAATATTCTTTTATAGCATGATTTATTTGACCTATTTCCTGTTGGAAATTTTTGGTTGTCAGCAATTTTTACCATAGTAAATAGGAATGAACGTCCTGGTAAACAAATCTCTCCAACTATCAGTAGTATTAAATAATAGAATTATAATTTCTTGTGAAAAAGGAGACATATTTTAAAAGCTTCTGATACATATAACCAATCTTTTCTCCGAAACAATTTATACTCCTCAATAATATAAGAAAATGCTCATTTCTCTATACCCCTAACAATACTTGGTATGACTATTAAAAATAGCACCACTAGAAAATAACTTTGCCAATATGTAGGGTAAAATGAGCATCTCTGATATTTCACCTTTCCCTTGACATCCATTCTTCTATTCATTCCACTAATAATTAGTGAGTCCCACCACAGACCAGGCACAATGCTGACTTCTAAGAAAACCATAATACCCCCTCCTTTTCCTGAATCATTATCTTCATTTCCTGGGTCAGAAGAAATTCTTGGCATGGACTTTTTCTCTCAAGTATCTAAGTATCTCAAGGATACACTGTATCTCCCCTATTTCTCAATTATGGTACAGTTACTCAAATAGGACATTCTGACCAGTGTCTGCTCTATTTTGGCCAGTACTCTATAGGATAGTTCCCTCTGAGTAACTTTTTTTCTTTTTTTCCTGATACATTCCTGATTTTTGTTGAGATCCATGTAACACAGGAGATATGGACAAACCAGTTGAACAGTGAGCCTCTGGGAGAAATTGTGAAATAAAATTGAAAAGCCATTTCGTATTATAGAAAGAGGATAGATTTTGAGTAAGAAAGATCGTAGTTCTTACACCTGCACCGTAACTTTGGACAAATTACTTAGTTGCTGCTTTTGTGAAGTGTGGCTTGTATAATACTTTTCTCATTGAATAAAAAATTCTAGAAAAGTAGCCACAGAGCAGAGCTAAGAATTTTTGGTTTGTTTCGACCAAACTTTGTTACTTGGGCTGCCTCATTTCACTGATCTTATTTCTAGCTTTGCTGCCCGGTGTCTTCTGAGGAATCCTTAGCCTTCCCTGCTGGCACTGGAAGATGTGGATCTCCACTTGAGGTTATTAATGTGTGCTTTCTTCTCTAGACAACGCCTTATGTTATGAACCTATCTTCGCCCTGCTCATGTGCAAACCCCTGCTCCGACTGGACCCTGCTTTCCCCAGTGATAAATAGTTTTCAAGGAAACCTATGAGCTCCTTGTGGACAGAAATCATGCCCTGTGTTTTCTCTGTATTTGCATCCTCACTGCTTACCTTGCACAATGTCTGGCACCCTGCAGGTGCTTGATGATTATCTATTCAATGACTATTCATCTGAACTTGGTTGCTAAAGGCTCATGTGTTAAATCCCAGGGTAATTTTATTTTTCTCTTTCGAATGTCTTTCGTTTGTTTCACCTGAAGATCTCCTACATACTTGTCAAGACTGAACCCGAATGTCACCTTCCCTGGGAGGCCTTCCACAGGTCCCCGATGAAATAAATTACTCACTTCTCCATGCTCTGAAGCACTTTGTCTATTTACTCTCTTCATCTTCTCATTTGGTAGACTCTGATCTCCTATTTATCTTTGGATTTCTAGTGCTCAGTAGACAGAAGAAAGTGTTCGATAATTGTTTGTCTGAGTTGGATGGAGAGGAAGCCTATGTTTAATTGTTCCTATGACTTCCAATTTCAGATTGTATAAAGGAGAAGCCGATTTAAAACGTACTTGAAGGACAGTAAGTGAAAAGAGGCAATGTGCAATAATCGGGGAGCACAGGGGACGAGGAGATAAACCAGGTTTGATTGGTGGTTCTGTAGTTTATGGGTGTATGTATAGAGACCAACCTTCCCCTTTCTCTGGCTCCCTCTGGTCTCTGCCTGGTGCCAGCAGAAAAGCCACTAGAAGTGGCAGCACATTCCATATAATTTAGCAAATTAGAAATCATGCTCTAACTTTAGAGACATCCACTGATGCTAGAATTCCAGGCACCATGGCAGACTCATGGAAGATATTTATACTTTTCAAAACACACTTGGAAGCCCCTGCATGGAATTGTCCTGCTGAGACAAGTTCATGGGCCTTCCTTATGTAACTCATTAAAGGAAATATGTGGGTAACCAGAGCTGCAGTTGGAAGGCAGAGGGGTAAATAAGGACCAGCTTCAGAATCGAATTGGTTATCTTGAAAATCTGTCACTTCACCCTTGCAATACCTCATAACTTTGTGTTATTAGTAAATTTAATTATCATGCTTTTGATTCAACTTCTCAATCCAAAGACTGAGGTGTTTTTAAAAAGACTGGACTTTAATTTCCTAAGTTTTTTAGGAGATATTTAACCCTTTCCCTGTCAGCATTTCTGAGAAATTTTCATGTATCATATATGGCCTTAGACCATCACGGAATCTGCAGGCATTTTTTCCCTCTTAACTCCTTATTTTATACCTGAATGCCCATTTTCCATTTATCAACTTTTTGAAACACCAGACAAAACTGAACTCAAGTATTGGTAGAGGTAGTTTTCCCAAGGATCACTGTCAGAAGTTCCACTTTTAATAGAAAGCCTCTTACACTCCTTCACTGTGGGGCTGAAAAGAGAAAGTAAACATTATTGAGGAAAAAGGATTTAGTCTTGGAAAAATTTTGTTTCAGTATTTCTAGTTTGACCTTGGGAAAAGGAGTATATGTTATTGTTTGCAGACATCAAGTAATCTGTGGGTTTTGAATTTTCTACCAGTAATCTATCCATGTGTGGAAGCAACATACGTGGGAAAGGAAAGAAGACTGATTACTTAATTTTTTAAAAATAAAACTGATGAGACAGCAAATGATATTCAATCCTATTAAAGAGACTAAGCACAGACCTTAAAAAAAGAAAAAAATCCTTACATTCCTTGCATTGGGATTGTGTGATATTGTTCCACAATTCAGGGAGATTGGAAATTACAGGACATCTGCAATGAAATTGGTTTTCTGTGGGAAACTGATGAATCACTTACTGCCAATGACTAGAAGGAAAAGCACTTGTTTATGCCCTTATGTAATGAATTTTTATGAGGTGAAGTTTGCTGCTTATAAAAAATACACTTTAAGCTGCTGTAGATGTAAAATAATAGAATTCAGAATTCAGAGCAATGCATTACTGCAAAGACAGTCACTAGCAGAATATTATCTGCTTACAAAACACCAAAACAGGGCTATTACTTCTATAATGGAATTAAAAAAATCTCATCTACCCAGTTGTATTCTAGAAGAAAAAGTATTTAAAGAGACATAGCTGAAATTGACAGCTCCAAAATTGCATGTATTTTCAAAGAAAAGTTATTAATTCTCTATTGTGCTCCTGAATTCCAACTGTTTTCCCCTCAAAGCAAGAATACCACAGAACATTTTAAATTAAAAATGGCACACCTAAGATTCACCACAAAGACAAACTGGGGGTGCTGGCCTCTCTATGGTGTTATAGAAATGCATGTAGAAATCTTCTCACAATAATACCATTAGTTGCTCTGCTCGATGTTTGTTAAGGGGTTCACGATCAAACCCCAAACTCTCCTGCCTTCTTCAAACACTTACTGAGCACTTGTATTGTGCCAGTCACTGTTTTCGGCTGTAGTGTCACAAAACAATGAGCAAGATACAGTCTCTGTCTTCACTGAGCTCACAGTCTATTTTGCCATTTAAGAAAGAGAGTCATCCAATTGAAACTGAGGAATATTCTGGTAGCTTTGAGAAGGGGCACTAAGAAATACTGCACACAATACTGGATGGGGGTCCTTACTCTCAAAGAATTTCTTTGCCCTTTGTACTTGGTCTGGGGCTAAGCATTTTTAAAGCAAATAACCATACTTTTCATGAGTGGAAAACAATCGTGGTGTTTTATAGTTTTTGCTGATTAAAAAGGCACTCTTACAAATTGTTGGAGATTTGAAAGCATAGAGGCTGTCAGGAGAGGATGGTATTTCCTGAGTGCTTAGGGAATATGTTTACCAGGGAACCATCCCTGACACCTCACAGGACGGTAAAGCCTCTGGCTCCACTAATTCAGAACTCTGACTAGATAAAGTCTCAGCTGAAGTTCAAGCTTGCATTATGTCTTATTGGCAACCAAACCATAAAAATACCTCAGAAATGTCAGCATTTCTGTGTCCACATCTGGAAAGAATACAAACTCCTGGGTCAGAACCTGTGTCTTGACTCTTAGTTGAGGACATATGGTCATCTTACAGGCTTAGGTGAATTGATAATATATTTATGTCAATTGTTTTGATCTGGTGTACTAGTTCTAGATATTTTAAAGTAACTAAACTACATTCATTTACAAATACTGTACATGCATTTGTAAGTACCATACAAATACTTTTGGAAAAGGGAGTGGGGACTCTTTACCTTTTTGTTGCCTACATATTTCTAAGTGCTTGAAAAAAGTGTATATGCTATATGGAGTTAGAGATTTAATATGTAATTTATAAATGCATTAAATAATTCAGACTCTTTTAAGAGTTGTGGGTGGTTGTCCATAAAAAGGGCAGACTATTTATTGTAATGCAAAAATAGCTACTCTAAGGTTTTTAGGATCTTGTATCTCCTAAATTCACATAGTTAAAGGACTTGTTTACTAGCTGTGCACATGTTTACCTTTGAATTGAACTGAAACAAAATTGGCCAGGAGATTTTAAAGAAATAAGTAACTCGTTTTGGTGTAATTAAGAAGTATTGCATGCTCATTGTAGAAAATTGGGGAATACAGAAAAAGTATAAAGAAAAAATCAAAATTGAATTATTTATTGTAAGTTTATGTGCCTGTTTATCTCATAGTTGAGATCATATTGTACTTAATTTAATAACCTACTTCTTTCTTCATTTTAATATTATATTGTAAGCATGTTCTCATGTAATTAAAATTATTTATGTATATTATTGCATAAAATTTTTTTCTATGGTATTTATAACATTGCGTTAATTAAATAGCTCTACCATTTTATTTATTTCCCTTTTGTTGAACATTTGTGTTGTTTCACATCTTTATTATGAATAGTGCTATACTGAACATCATTTCAGTAAATCTATATCTAAAATCTTATCATTTCCTTGAAATATATTCTTAAGGTCAATGGATATAAACATGTCCACATCCATCTGATTTTAAAATCAGCTTTACTTCCATAGATTTTTTATTGGTTCTGGGATTTCAGCAAAGGCATGAACCAAACTTGTTAATGAGAAGAAGTTACTTTACTGCTAATGAGAAGGAAAGAGAACTACCTATTTAACACTGTACTCCCTGGCCTCAGAAGTGACTTGGTTTAACCTCATTTGACTTGTTTTAATTGCCAGAACAACAACTCAAGGCAGGATTCCATGAAGGCCCTTGTATAAAATGGTGCTTACTTTTTTTTTTTTTAAATGACATTTTAAAAACCATACACTTTTTCTTGAAAATATCGAGAGAAAATAAGACCTGGAAAATATCGAAAGAAAATTACAACCTGGAAACATAAAGGCCTATTCTGTCTTGTTACATAATGTACATACTCTTTGAAGGAAAAAAAAAAACATACATGTGAAATACTTGCCAAATTACTTGTGGTAATGAGTACAAATGTACACTACACACTAATTTTGGCTGCAGAGAACCCTGGAACATCAGTCCTATAGACAATATGGCCTTTTGGTTTGGCTAAAAAGTCTGTTTGGAATTGTTCTGTTGCTGAAAACATCTTTTCTTAATAGAGTAACACTTCACTTACTGAGCGCTGTTAGGAAAAACAGCTTCCAAAGGAATCAAGTTTTTGCCTTTGAGTGCCAACACATTTTGAAGGCTTCCTCAAATACAGCAATGTTAATGTCACTGCCTCCTTAACCAGATGATACAGCTTGTAAAGTACTTTTATTGATGATCCGAGGTCATTTTTTTAAGCCACAATTACTATTCAGTTATTCTCCAGAGTCTGTGTGTCCCTATTGTAAATGTTACCAGATTAGAGTTTTTAAATTCTTTTTTTCCATTGATACCAGGTTTTCTATTATTCCTTGTTAGTATAAACATGCTTGCTTTTTACCAGTGTTCTCCATCTCTCGTCTGTTATTTTTCATCTGTTGGTGAAAGTTCATTAGAAATCTATTCAAAATAAAGCAGCCCCTAAATGGGAACTCAAAGAACTATGCCATGGGTAGAGCTTTGGTGCATGAAATCTATGAAAACCTGTTTGAACTTCTCAAGGCTTTGCTGGCTGTGGCCATTTCAGATAGTGATGCCGTTAACGTACCACAAACTTAATAGAATTCATAAGAATCGTGGCTTGTATCGACTGATTATTTGCTGTAGCCTTTGAACTGGTTTTCTTGCTTTTACTCATAACTCTTCACACATTAGTCATTGTGATCCTTTAAAAGAATGTAAGTTTGATGTCATTTCTCTGTTTAAAACCTTCTGGTGGTTTCCTCATCCTTAGAATAAATTCGGGTATCTTTTCACCCTGGCCTGCAAGGGCCAGCCCCGGATCCCCTTATCTCACTGCCTCATTTCCCACCTCTCTTGCTCGCTCTGATTTCTTGCTGTTCTTTGAACAGGCGATGGACGCTCACCTGAGACCTTGGGCACTTGCCATTTTCTTATCCTGGCACCCCTTCTCTGCTTGGCTCTCTCCCTCTTTTCATTCAGATCTCTTCAAATTTCAGCTCCTCAGAGAGGACTTCCAGGAGCATGTAATTCAATACAGCATCTCTTGTCACTCTCCATTCCCTTAGCCTGTTTTATTTTCTTCAGAGAACTTCTAACATCTGAAATGATCTTACAACATGTGTTTATTGTCTATCACCCCTCCAAGAATGTAAACTCCATGAAAGCCAGGGGTTTTGTTTTATTCATGAACACATCTCTGAGTACAGAATAATGCCTGTAGGGGCTCAAGAGATAATTTTTGAAAGAATGATATGTTATTTAATTCCCAATACAGTCCTAAGAGGTTGACATTACTGAATGCCCATTTCATAGACTGAGCAAACTGAAACTCAGAGAAGTTAAATAAACCTGTCCACACCCCATAGCCGCTAAGTACTGAAGGCGGGGGAGCTGGGAACAAGGGAGCGGGTCATGCCTTGTGTTCGCTTGGAGGGATGTATTTTAGATACGATCACTGAAGCCACTTGGATACACTAAATACACAAGTAGCAAACCTGACTTGAGAACAAGTTGCACGGGAGAGAAAAGAAAAATATTAGTGTGGAAGTTCTTATTTTCTCAAAGGGGTACACTCAGGTTGAACGTTAGGTTCTGGATGCTGAAGTGGAAACACAGGATGTGGCTAAATACGACCCAGTTGTCGTGAACTTTGGGCCCTGAGGCCGCTGGGGAGTGGGAACGCAAGCGCCAGGGTTCAAGCAAGTCTCCTGGCAGCCACAGGGCAGCAGGGACTGATGGAGTCCGAGGCTGTCACAGCAGCCTGGCCAGCAGGCCTGCGTCTCTGGGGGGAGGTGAAGTTCCCTGAGGCAGCACTAAGGGTACACGTCACCCACTGATGAGAAGGTGAATGCCAGCTGCCCTTAGTGTGCTCTGTGCCAAATATCCTTAAAAGCAGGGAAAACAAAAGAAGGGAAACTATAAAGAAAAAAGACAGAGAGACGGGAGCGGTTGTGACACCCACTGGGGTAGCCACCCGGCTCCTCCTTTGAGGATGGCCCTGCGGCCTCACTGTGGTGGGTCAGGTCCGCAGGCTGCCTCAGCCCTCGGTTCCTTCAGGGTCCGCCCTGGGTGCAGTGCTGCCAGGCCTGAGGCTGTGCCCTCCCCGGAGCGGCCACATCCAGGGTCTGAGAGGTGGAGGTCAAAGGCCTGACTACTCTGGCCCCGCCTAGGACATCCTGAAAGACAAAACGCTCCAGAGATCTCCTCAGGGTTGGCCGAGGCTGGCAGGCCTGGCTTACAGTTCTGTTTCCTCTGCTATTCCTGCTTCTTCACCATTTCCTTTCACAGGCGTGGATCCCTAATGAATATCTTGTATTGATACTTCTAACCCTTTTTGACATCTGCTTCTGCAGAACCCGACCTGTGACGTTAGGTTTCATCACTGGCTAAAGAGATGTCTCTTGGTACACTGGAACCAAGAGGCAGCCTCTGGCTATCCAACGATGAGCAGAACAGCCACAGTCTCTGACCTCATGGGGGGTTATCACTTAGTGGGGGTGGCAGATGTGAAATGAAAAAAGGAAAAAAAAAATTGTACTAAGTGCCATTAGGGTCTGTAGAGAAGAAGAAAACCCCATAATATTGACAACTGTTAGTTAGCATAGGTGTATTGTGTTTTCACGTTAAAATTATGACAACGTGGGCACCTACTCAGAATTCGCTATCAAAATAACACCATAACAAAATTATTGGTAGAACAAAATCTTGTTAACTTTATTTCATCCTTTCAAATCTGCAGTCTAAGACGACCATTTACTTATAATGTCCTTATCAAAGTAGATCACCGGTAAAATAAAGACTCCGGGATATAGAAGGCAAAGGGAGATTCTAGTTGGGACCTACTGCTTCCCCCTTTCTGGTGGCCACCATTCTCCTAAGAACACAGGTGGTGAACTGCTTCCTGTCCTGCTTTAGGTGCATGGGGTGTTCGTGAGGGTATGTCACCCACATTTGAATGATCGGGAGCAGTATTTCTCCATTCTGGTTTAGGAATGTGCACATAATCTCAGGCTGACCATTAACGGTGAGCTCCTGGACTTTGCCAGAACTATTAGGCAAGAAGCTCTCAGGCCAGTGGGATCAGAAAGCTGGTAAAATGGAAGTCTTGAGCTTCTGGTGGCCGTCGTTTGGCCTGAGAATGAAGCTGACTGAATCCTTTAAAAGCTGGCTTCAGAGAAAAGCTTAAAATTACAACTGAGACATCAGATCTGAAAGTTTAAAACAACAGGTCTTACTATTGTCATTTTATGATGTTATGGTGTCATTTCTGAAAATAAATGCCCACTCATCTCAGAGTCACCACAATCTTTTATTTTAGAGTCTAACCTATTTCCAGGAAGTAGTAGAATGAAGGAGCATTCTTAGTGGTCATTTGATAAAAACTATCCATTATTCTTGACATTAAAAATGAAATGCAATGATTAAAAAAATAATAATACGTTACCATTTGTATCATATATTTAGAATCATGTGGTTTCCAGTGTGAGTAGAATTTAGTCGTGCCTGGAAAGGAACAGAGGGCAGCGGCTGAGAAGCCTATGTCCTCATAAGACATACCTAAATAGAATGCTTAGGATGACTCACGCTAAGGATTTAGACAAAATACTGTTCTCCTCAGAGGAAACAATTTTAGCTTCTAAAGGGCATTCACTTCTGTCATCTCGATTCCTGATTTCAGTGGTTGCAGGCTGTGGACCTCTGTGCCGCACTTAGGACAAGCAAAGGACACATCAAATAAGAAGCTACTCTTCACACAGTAGTAACAGAAAACATGCTCGCAGCCTATGGTGTGAGGCATGGTGGGCCACTCCCCACACAGAGAACACTGTCTGCCGCTGGTGGCCAGCGTGCTGTCACTGCTTGGAGCTCCGGTCAGAGGGATACACCACGAAGAGAGCTTGCCTTTCAACTTCTGGATATTGACAAGTGGTAAGAGGAAAATCAGAAACTCGGCAAAGCCGTGCCAGAGGAGTTCTCTATTCATATACTCAAAGCCTACTTCTCGGACATTTTGGGGCCTGCAAAATACAGAACGGATGCCCAGCAGACGCTCGGTCAAAGTTGCGAACTTGCCCCTTTGAAGGAAAATCAAGAAATTAATCAACCTGCCCAGCTTCAAAAGTCCAACCACGAGATTCACGCACTGCTTGGCTTTCCTGAAGGATGCTATGTGACGGTTTCGAAACAAATCGTAGCATCGTTCTTCTAACCACTTCCCACCGATTGTACAGATGGCATACCAGAGCTTTTGATTTTTGCTCGGTGGCTGGTATCTCAGGTTTGGGGAAAAATCATTCTTGTACTGAATATTCAAAACTGACTGTCCCACGGTGGCATTTTTAGAGTAGATGGTGAATCTCCACAAGAAAAGCCACAAGAATGCTTTCACCTCTGGTTCAAAGCGGGCTAACAGCCCTGGCTTAAATCCATGAAAGCACTGAGTAAACTGGGACCAAACGAGCTGCTCCAGGGCCTTGTTTAGTTCAAGTGCATCCAACTGGCTTATTCTTAGCACTCTGTTTGTCCGCTTCATATTCTCATCTCTGGAAGCCATGCCTTCTCTGAAGGTCTCTAGGAAAAAGTATAATTAGAAACCATCAACAAACAGTTGCAATCTTGTACTATCTTCTCGACTTACACTTGGAAAACTGTGACAGCACAAATGACACAGGACACAGAGGAGATGGGCTTTCAGTAGCATCAAAGCAGCACAGTAATCACTTCTTACTTGGAACTTCTTCCTCTTTCTTCTCTCTCTCTCCTCCCTCTCTCCTTTCCTTTCTTTTCCTATCTTTTCTTTCCATTCTTTTTTTTGGCCCTCCTAATCAAAGGAATAACAAGTTTTAGCAAGTTGCATCCTTTTTCCACAAACTTTCCCCTAGGTAGTCCTCCTGGGTCAGATATTTTAAAGGGAGATGATAAAATCCTGAGGCTAACAGCGATGAGGCTGGATAATAACATGACCTATTAAATACATGAACTTAATAAATACCATGAACTATGTGGAACGTTGCAATGGATGGTAAGTCAAGACCTCAGTTTAATTTCCAGCACTTCTACTGACTCCGAAGGAATATTTTCAACAAGTCATTTAATGTGTCTCAAGAACATTTTACATTTGTAAAGGAAGTTAGGAGAAAACAAAATTAACCAGTAAGTATTATTCTAGCACACAATCATAGAAAATAAATAGTAGCACAAAGCAACATGAATGCAGGAATGTCATTATTAAGGTGCACATACAGTTTTCTAAGAAAAGGAAACTATGATGTAAAAATAGACACTGAGATCATTTCATAAAAACACTAAGGAAACAATAGGTGCTATAGGGATAAAAATCTTTTAAAATGAAATAGAAAAAAGCTGATTAATGGTTAGCTGGGTATGACTGACTCATTCAAAACACATTTATTAAATGCCTATTTTGTGCAAATCAATGAGATTAAACCACCCGGCAGCTACTGTTGTTAAGGAGTTTAGAGATTCTACATTTTACTTTAGGTATTTTACATTTTATTAATGAACTGGCAAATCCAAACTATGACAAGAAATCCCTTTAAATTTAGTTTCTAAAACAGGCCCTCAACACACAGAGCTGGATCATGATCTCTGGGCCGTCAAAAGGCCTTTCCAAGGCCCGAGGCACTAAGGGAACACTGAGCTACAGATGGAGGCAGGGATCCTGGTGAAGTTCACTGCCGCCAACTGTGCAGTAATTGTGACCTTGGTCAAGTCATTTTACCATGTCTCTGCTTTGGTTTCTTCACTTACAAAACTAAGAACCGGAGACAAAATGACCTCTAAAGTTCTTTCAAATCTATTATAATTTTTTACAAAACTATACAAAAATAAGAAACAGAAATGACTACTAAATAATAGGTGGTTTAGTGCTGTTTTCTTCTCAAACCAGATCCATGACAGGAATGCTTCTGACTGATAAATGGGGTGGGTGACCTCAACTTTTTCCCCCTTCCTGCAGCTCCCTCAAGACTTGACTTGGCAGCCTATAAGCTACAACAGTGGGGATTTTGGCTGCAAGTTCTGTGAAATCCTTGCCTCACACTAGCCAGGAGCTACAGGAAAGAAACAAGGGGATTAGGACAGAGTGCCCTTTCTTCTCTGTTTTTCTAATCCATTTACGACTCTATTCCCTCCCAGCCTTTTCCTCATTCTGGCTGCTCTCAGCTCCCCGCTGGATGACATCTAATTGGTCTATCTTACCTTTTGCGTCCTTCAGTGCATTTCCCACACGGCAATCCTTCTACAACACAAGCCTCCCCAAATCTACCCCTAGGTTGCTTTCCTTCCTAATGCTTCAACCTCTAGTCACAAAGCGGCCCCCTCTCTTGTTCGCTAGTGGACATCTGCTGTCTGTTCCCGTCACCTGGAACAGTCTGTTCCCATTCTTTAACTGAAAAACTCACATGATACTAAGTTTTTAAGTACTAGCTTAGGGACCACTTCCTTCTGACCCTCCAAATATGAGTTAGGTGCTTCTCTAGCTGTTCCTTTAGCACCCCGTCCTTCCTCTTTCTTGGCCTTTATGTATTTACTGTTCGTAAACTACTTTTTAATTGTCTACTTCCTCCGCTAGAGGATAAGCCCTGTTGCGAAGATTCAGTCCTGTCACAGCTGAATCTTAGCAACTAGCGCAGTGCCTGGTACACAGACTGCCTCCTGCAAATACTAGATGAGTGGAGTAGCGAACACGAAAGTCTAGGGTGGGTGAAGGGTAGAAAATACAAATTCCCATCCCCAAACCTTTAAAACTATTTCAAGTTACCATATCCAGACTGTTGACTACTATTTCTTTCAACATGTTTCTTGTGCCTCTGCTGTTTCCCAATGAATGTGTCAGAGCCAGTGATAAAATGGGAGAGCGGACACAGTCTCAGCCCTTGCGGAGATGATAATCTAGTGAGTGGGAGGAGGGGGAAAGGAAGAGTGTGCTGCAGAAAATAACACACAGGCGATTACGATAAAGTGTGATAGGTGACGCGCAAGGGGAACTTCAGAACATTTTGCTCGCAACTAGACCTCAGAAGGTCCAAGAAGGCTTCGGGTGGCGGAGGCAAGATCTCTGCAGCCACCTGAAGGATGAGCAGTGTCCGGCAGGTAAAAGAAGGTAAGAAAACCACTCCAACAGGGGGAACGCTAGGCGCCAAGGACAGGAGGGGTCAGGGCAAAAGATCAGGCTGGAAAGGAAAGCAAAAGACGGAAGCGAAGGCTCTGAACGCCGGGCTGAGAAGGCTGCATTTTATCAAGAAGGTAATGGGGGAGCCACTGAACGGCTGTAAGCAAAGAACTAATCCTTGCATTTTAGACAGCTTGTTCTGGCCACATGGAGAATGGATCAGAGGCTGAAAGACTGGAGGCAGAGAGACCAATTAAGATGACTGTTAACATGATTTAGTGAGAAACTAATGATGGTCTAAATTAGAAAGGTATCAATGGGGATGGAGAAAAGCAGGTACCTTTGAAAGCTTCGAGGTGGAAGAATGGACACGACTTAGTGAGAAGTAAGCCAAGAATAACTGACTTGAGTAATGGAGTGGATGGTAGTCCAATTCTCTGAAATAGGAAACACATGCAGAGATATAGATTTGAAGGGAAAGATAATAAATCTGTGTAGTTTTAGAGATCTGAGGCTCCTGTGAGACAGTTCAGTGGAAAAGCTCAGTAGGCGGTTATGGGGATATGACAGAGAGAATCTGGGTGGAGATTTTGAGTGTGAGCCCCCTCTCATGGGACCCATCTATTTTAAATCTACTTGATCTATTTAAATGCTACGATCGGGAAGGCAGTGGTCTAAAGTTAGGCAGATCTTGTCCATTTACAGCACATTCAACTTTCTTTGTATCAACATCACCTTATTCTCACGGTTTCCTACTCCAGCTACTGTGGCATTTCATGGGTTACGTTCACTGCTAACACAAACCTTTGGCCTTTCAATCTTTCTCTGCTGGGGTCTTCGCATCACATTCCTGTAGTTTCTCTGCGCTTCTAGTCTAGCGCTCTTCAAACCTGGGCACTCATCACGTGGAGGACTTGTTAGATTGCGTCCCTCAGTTCCAGATTTTCTGATTCAGTAGGCCCGGAGTGGGAGCCAAGAATTTGCATTTCTAGCAAGTTCCCAGGTGATGTCGCAAATTACTGGGCTAGTCCATTTCAAAGCTGAATTCATAATTTTGTGGTCATATCTATCACCCATACAGCTCAATGCTGCATGCTGGTCTTCCCACTCATTTCTGCTTGGTTTTCATTCCTAGATCTACAGAGGTTCTTACAAATCTTCACTGATTCAGGCTTTCTCTTTCTGCTATTAAGTAGTCCTTGTGAGATTGAGACCATTCACAGATTCCACAAATTCTATGAGCATCAATACATCCTAGCCCTGCCAGGTGCCTGGGATGCAAAGATAAAGTCTTATCCTGGCTCTCACTTTAAAGACTCCCACCAAGGTCTGCACAAGGGAAGCAGGCAAGGTGATGGACAAGTCGGGCATTAGCGAAGGTAGATGGCATTGCAAGATTCTCAAAGACGCTACATAAATTTTCAAACTATCTCAATAGAAAAAAAATCCCAAAATTTATGTAAAAAATCATCAGTGATTATTTTGCTCACTTTTTTCTGCAGTTTACAAATCTTCTCTAATTAACATAACATGTATGTAATTAAGAAAAGAAAAAGCGAAAACATTATTTGAAAAACCTCATAAGCAAACCAAACTCTATAAAGTTATTTGTTCTTATTTACCAAATCATGTCTTTTTTACCTCATTATCGCCCCTGGGATAAAGTACAAACTTCTTAGACCTAACCTAGCTCAATTCTGTCTCCATCTCTGTAACCATATAACCCATTATTCACCAAAGAACCTTTAATTGCAGACTATCCTTCGGTCCTGCGTTTGTACCTTTTCTCATGTACCTAAAACACTTACCTTCCCCAGCAACTCCTCCTACCACCCTCGACCATCTGCCCTTCACATTCCAACCCAGTTACAACATTTTCCACGAAACCTTCACAATTATCTCCAACTCCCATTGTCAGCATTTTTAACTCTGACAGCAATTGTCTGTGTCACATGCTTGAGCCCTCAACTCTGTACTGTGATTTCAGTTGTGTGAATACATCTTCTCTCCCTAACTTGACCATAAACTAGTTACGGGAAAGTGCCTCATACTTGCTTCTCAAAGTGCTTGCCACCCACAAAGTGACTTTGATACCTAACTCAGTTTTCCTCACGCAAAATTCTATAATCGTTCAGGATAGGTGGGAATACGGTATATGCAACTCTTCTACTGTGACAGTGTCAACAACTCGGTGTCTTCCCCAGGTTTTGTATTCTGTGGTCAGCAAGATAAGGGAAACTCCCTTATTTGTAAAAAAGTACTCCTGAAAAAGCTCGGATCATACTGGACATCAATATCAAGTCCAACACTACCAGTTCCCTCCCCTCACCCCTTCCCTGCCCCCAGCATTGAACTGGATGGATTGTTATTCTTTTCAGTTGAGGGTCAGGTGAGAAATATGGCTTGTGTTAGAGCACCAGTTGTGCCAATTTATGTATCTTCAGATATTAGAGTCACAGTCAGTTCTTAGTAATCTTATAAAATTTACCACAAAGACAGGCACATAGTAGTTGCTTAGTAAAGATTTGTTGATCCCATATGCAGTGGAATGAGTAGTTTGGTAGTGAATCTGTACTGACTGAACCTTGCTGAGAGCATCTAGAGGAACTGGAGGCTGTGGGGCGCGATCTCTTCTCAGGTTCCTTACTTACATGTAGGGAGAAACTGCTCGGAGAGAGTGGCTTCTCAGAGGAATCATCTATTTCAAGTCCCTCATTTCTGGAGGACCCATACTGATGGACATTTAGTAAAGACAGGAATTTTTAATGGCTGCCAGAAAAGAAGACTTAACACACTCTCTAACCAATCCAATATTTAACAATCCTTATTATCAAAAAATTCTTTCTTATCCCTTCTGTTACAGTTTAACATTTTTTTTTTTTTCTTTCCTTTTCTTCGCCCCAGGCCTGGCCTCGGTGTAGATTAAGAACAGCTGGGCTCGATCTCCTCCCTACAGAAGACTTTTTACTAGAGCAGAAGACTATTATTAACTACTCTTTGGCCTTTGCTCTTCCAGATGAATAATTTGTTTCTCTGTTTTTTTTGTTTTAGGTTTTAGTTTCTAACATTTTAGTCATTTCTGTGACTTCTTTTAGTTGTAAACATAGAACAGACACTGTCCATTAGGCACCATAGTTTGTTAAAGTACAATAGCCTTCCTATTGCTCTATATTCTTGTCTGGCAACTGTGACAGAGTAGAAAGACCAGGTTTAAAATCAGATGGACTTGGGCTCAAATTCCAGCTTGGTCATTTAGTTGCTATGTAATCTTAAAAAAGTCATTAGCATCAGATTCTTCTAGAAGTTGGAAATGAACCACTACCTGACAATGTTGGTAAGATTAAAGCGGATAATGTTATGAAAGTGGTTTGGAAACGGGAAAGCAGTATTATTATTGTATTATTGCTACTTTGGTTAGGGATGAGCATCAGAAGAAAAAGACTCGGTGGATTTTACCAAATCTCATTTCAAAAGACTGAAATCTTCATTGTTACTCATCTAATGCCTCAATCGACCTGTGGTAAAATAATTTTTTTTCCGCAGGAAATACTGACTACACCATTAAAACATAACTGGGGCAGTTACACAGTGAACATGATGTCACCTTGATGTGGGCACGTGTGGGGGTCGGACGGGAAGGCGCGAGACATGGTCCAGTGGAACTCATCACACCCTTCACTTGCATCTTATCTGAGAGGAGATGTTGGGGTGGGAATCCCGAGAGAACAGGGGTGGATGCCAGCATGACCTGCTCTCTGGGCTGTTTCACCTGCATCCACGTGGCTGTGCCTGTTGATCCGGAAGCAAAGAAACCTCCAGAATGCACACCGATAGCACCTGACTCTACGGTGCTTCGCTGAACAGGGCCTGATACAGGCAGTCCAAGACGAGCATCCAACCTTGCTTCCTCACTGACACACTCCATTCAGTTCCTCCTCCCCACCCCTCCTACTTTCTGGCAGGTCAGTTATTTTAGAATACTGGCTTTAGAGAAGGGCAGTGCTCAAGAGTAGAAGAAACTGATGAAATCGAAATAACTAGAAGTTCAATTCATCTGATTACAGAACTTCTTCCTTCCACTGTCATACAATACTATTTCCCCATAATGGGTGTAGAATACAGAAAAATGCCATAAGTGTCTTAAAATCACATAAAGTTATTCTCAGTCTAATGTAAGAAGTTGGTGTTTCAGTGAATTCTAATTCTCTGACAAATGGCTACTCAATTTAACCAATATTTATTGAGTGCCGACAAAATGCCGGGAATTCTCCTAGGTACCAGGGATTCGGTCCAAATAGTTAAGTCTCAGTTAACTTCTTTTAGTCAAGCATTTCTAAAGAAATAGGATGCTATGGTAATCAAGACTAGCCATTGATCTCTGAAGCAAAGAATGGATCTCAAAATCGGAAAACACTATAAAGGGTCACAAACTCCCCGGGGCAGAAAAGAGAAAAATTGCATTTAATGTTGTGCAAACTCCAGAAATATGCAAACACTGACACTGGCTATGGTCTATCTGGGAAACACAGGGATGGGTTCCAACAGGAGCTGCATCCTTCGTTATTTAATCCCCATCAACGTCTTTGCACTTGTTAGGAAGTAAAGAAACAAGTCGTCTGCTGTGACCAGAGCTTAATGGCTTGGCAGGAGAGACTGGCTGAAGAGTCAACACCCTGCAAAAAGACCCTGTTTTAAGGAAATTGCACTGATTTTGTAGCCATGAGTAACCACTGAAGAGAAGAGACATAACAGGATATAAATTTTAAAAGATTAATCTGATGGTAGAGTTCAAGAAGTTGAAGAAAAGGAAAACTGCAATTCTGGAAGACCAGTTACAGGACTTCTGCAACCTTTCAAGGGCCTTAACTAAGGTGCTTATTAATAACTTTCTGAACAAGTCATAGTAATTTAACTTGCTTCACTGACAACTATGAAAATAGAAAAGATTACAGTGTCCTCACATTTTCGAATCAAAAATCCCCAACTCTTCTGGTAAACCAATGCTTTCCTGACTCTGTTACATTGATTGCTATCCACACGCAACTATTGGTCAGTCTACTTCTACTTTCAAGAGTTTAAGTACTAAAAATCCCATATTATTGGTCCTTGTAGGTTAGTATCTAATTTCACAAAAGTAGGCTCAAACTTGAATAGTTAAAAAAAATACAAGCTAATCTTTTTTCAAAAAAGTTGGGATTGTTCTGAATTGAAACACCATCAGATTTAATTCAAATTGATTTTTCCAGAAGGCCAAAATCACGTGATGCTTTTTCCTACTCTGCCATGAAATCTCATTCTTTTAATACACAATCCTATCAACCTCTTCCTCCCCACTCCCCATTTCCCAAACTATACTAAGTTAAGATTCTAAAAAGCTAACCCAGGGGGAAACATTTACAGCCATGCAAAGAGACTTATACAATAATTAATTAAAAGTATAATTGGCACTAAATAAATTAGTGTTTAGTGAAGGATACTGCTATGTTAAGGATACGTGAAAAAGATGCTTAAGGCAAAAATCAAGACCAGATAAAAAGTATAGCACCTACGAGGGTTAGTGTCATTAACCTGTCACATAAATATGTTTAAGACAAAATGATCTAGCACTAAAAACTATTAAAAAGGTCTCCTGCTGATATCTTATCACTAGACAGGCCACACTGCTTTTCTTTCACCGAGAAAAAAACAACTGAAAATTTGTTTACTAAGAGCAGCAATATATAACCTTATCCCTTAAATAACTCATGCTTTCTTTTTAAGCTTTTCATTCCCCAAATAAAACTTTGTCATCTATATTGCATTCCAAAACTAAAACAAATGATTGTATCTCACTAAAGAGGGAAGAATTTTTCAGGATGCATTCCAGAGCTTTTATTGAGTATAGTACAAATTATGAATGAATATATTTTATTTAAAAACATGTTATTGACAGAAATCTATCAATAATAATGTGGGTATTGTCAAGGGCCTGTCAATATTAATGTAATTATGATTAAGGGGATAACATGGATTTTTAGCTATAATACCAAGTAACATCTCCTACATTACTGCTGTCAATATACACATTATTATTGACCTATTCCGAGATGCTCAGTACTAGATGTATTACCATTAGGCATGTTTGTCAATGCATGCTGCCGACGAAAATTCTACACTGAAATTTACAGTCCTGTAAACTTTGTCAGCAGAAACATGTGATTCCCAAGTAATCCCTAAGGTTTCAAACCCATCCATGCACCCGCTCCCTGCCAGACTATCCTTTTCTAGATCCACAATAATCAACTAATTTTTAGTATAACAATGTTGCTGTCACACTATCTTAAAGGTTCTAGTAATCAAAATGGATGAGACCATTTTTGCCTTTTAGGTTTTAAAAAAAGAAATTTAATCAGCATTTCATATTAGGAGGTTATATGAAAAAAGTTCTATAACCCGAGATCTTAAGCTTTGAACCTATACCCTACTATTTATTTCCTTTGTGTAGTCAGATAGATTTACTGTCCATTGTATTGAAATCAATACTAATAAATGGGACATGCATCAAAGAGAGATTTAACAGGACACTGATTCCCAGAACACATTTCAAACATGAGCAAAAGAGAAAAAGCTATGGCTGGGACCCATTAGAACACAGTGACCTCTGGCACTGTGAACAGGCCTAGAAATCAACAACTGTAAGTTCAAATCCCACTTCTGCCACAGGCTTGCTAAGTGACTTGTCACTGCTCTTTTGTTCCTCTCTTTCATCAAATATGAACTAAGTCTCAATAGTTTACAGATATCTGATGATACAAATCCCAACTGTTCTCATTTGGATACAGACAAGACATGCAGAATTTGAAAATTCCCTTATGGACACTAGATCTCTGAATTACTCTTAACTTAAATGCAATCCTCATCACTTTCCAAATAGAATTTTTCTTTTTGGGGGTGCTAGTGGGTACGCAACAAAGTGTCTTTAAAATATATCTGAAGGATAAAGTTCAAAATAGTATACATTTCTCAAAAAGAAGAACAATGATAAGTAACTTGCCCTAGCAGAGGGGAAATACTCTTTTTATTTGGAGAGAGTTGGGAATTCAACTCAAAGACTACAATCTTCAAGACTATAATTAGTCTTACACAATTGAGCACCTTACCTATTTCACTTACGGTTATTTACTCAAGTATCTACAAGTAACACAAAATACTTTTTTTTAAACCTGAGAGCAGAATTGCCCATTACTTCGGCCTCACTTCACAAATACATTTGTAAGAAGACAGCATGGCACTCATAATCTTTTCTTTCAGAAAGTTGATACTTCTGAGTCTTTGAGAAAGAAAGCACATTGTGGAAATAAAGAGCAGATGTCTGAGTGAACATGGGGGAGGGGAGTTAAACTGCTTCTGATTACTTCTGTATTCTAGCCCAGGTTTACCAACAGGCTGTGTGACTTTGGACAAGTCATTTTACCACGCTATACTCTTCAGCAGTTAAAAAAAAAAAAAAAGCACTGTAAAAAGTCCACCTCTCTAGAATCCTTATAGGATTTTAGGAAACCTTGGAAGAGGAAGAGAAAAAAATAAAAGAACAGTCATTTCCAACTGCAGAAATGGTTCACATTGAACATGAGTTTGGAAAAGACTAGAGAAAGCAGAGAAATCAGAACGGTGGTACCCATGAGACAGACTCAGTCCTCATGGAAAAAAGTAGTGAAGTCTGATGGAAGAGAAACCCAACCAATCTGTGAGTTTACAACCGCAGTAAACCTGTACCGCTTACTTTCTGGTTATGAAGTGCTAATAAGCAACGACAACAGCTAAGTGTCCTTTGCAAAATTAAGTATTAAATCATTTAATCCTTACAATATTATGAAAGAGGTTCTCTCAGTATTTTTGTTTTAAATCAAGGAAACTGAGGCACAGAGAGATGAGCTGACTTGTATGAAATCACACAAGCAGAAGTGGTGGGGCCATGCTCTGTACCAGCATCCTCTATGGACAAGGCGATGACGGACCTAAAAGATGAACATAAACACTTCAGTGTGGCACTGCAGGACATGCAGATGGGGCTGTTTTAAGTGGCTAAGTACTACGAGATGAAGATGACAGGCATGCACTACAGCAAAAATTGCAATCCAAGGATGAACAAAGAGCAACCCGATAAAACTTACGGAGCAAATAGATCTTTAAGTGCTCTATAAATCTGGAAAAAAACCCTGAGGATATAATTGCCTAAGAAGAGAATTCTAAATGACTTTAAGATTACTGGAACACAGGTTTATTTGCACATTTTATGGCACTTGAGAGAATGTGAGAAGAGCCACGAAGGAACAGAGGTATTAGCAATGGAAAAGGAGAAGTACCATGGGATACATACTATGTATGAGGCACTAGACGTTTTCTTTACAGTTCTTTACCTCATTTAATCCTCATAACACGGTAAATATTATGCCCATTTTAAGAAGTAAAAAATTAAGAGAAGACTGACAACCTGTTTAAGGTCAAGCTGGCGCTTAGTAAATTTCTGGTAAACACTAGAGAAATGGTGGAACACACAAAAGGAAGTTAGTAGTATGGGTATTTGGTAAGCTTGGATCAAATTCAATCCCACAGAGCTCAAAGCAGAATTTTTCCCTCATGATCTTTCCAAACACCAGACTGCCAGTCAAGCTCTCAGGACTGTAGACAGGGAAGAAATTCAAGGAATCTGGTAAAGTTGCCCGAGTTGCCTGGGATGCACCTCATCTACTTTCCCTGTCTTTCTGTGTGGTCAGAGAACCATTCAAAGAGACTCAATATCAAATCTGAACCAAAGGAATATGGGGGTGAAAAAAGGAGGTGCAAACATTCATTTAACTATTATGAACATATACCATACGCAAGATAGAGGCAATGCCAACTCACCTACCTGACACTGGAAAGGAGTGGGTATACATAATCAAAACAGAATTACTCCAGAGCTCTTGGTCTTCATGTTTTTATAGTAAGAAGAAGGAAAAGAAAACTGGAATGAAATTTTATCTCACCTTATTGACAGGCAGGTAAGAAGGAAGAGCTCTGGAAAATAAAATGAAGCAAGATAAAAAGCAATCTAGAAAAGGGCATTTTGATTCCAAGCTGGGAAAAGGTTGGGAAGTTAACAGCCCACGATGGGAAGTACAGAGGGTGCTAGACATCCTCTTCCCTGCTTCCATGTCCACATCCAGAAATCACAGCGATGGCACTTGCAGTGACAGGATTACAGATGTGGGGCAAGTGCGGGCAGTTTGGGGGCTTTTCTCCTGAGGTTTCTTCCACCTTCCAAAGGAACTGAGGAGGAACATGGAATGTTTAGAAACTGCTGTCATTTCACAGTGAAGAGAAAAAGGGAATGTTCAATTTGCTTCTAGGTTGTCCAACCCAGATAATCAAGGGAGGAAAAAAAAAAAGAGCCAGTGATTCAGAGCAGAACTTTCGTCCAGAAATAAAGATTGTGCATATTGCATACCTTTTCCTGTGCTAGAGGAACTGGACTATGGTGGAGTGCAAGAGGCAAAGACACTTAAAATATACTTGATGTTGTGAGGAAAACATGGGGCTAGGACTTGGAAATTTACTAGTAACGTGACGTTAGGTAAGACTGCTAACATCTTTATGGTTCAGCTACCAAAAATGGAAAATGGAAAACATCTGCCTTCCCTATTGCAAAGACTATTATGAGCTTCAAATATAAGCAAAAATGTTATGGCTAAAATTTTAAAAAGTAGGGGGAAAAGAGAAAAGGAATTACAACTCTGATCAAAAGAAAGAAACTTAAAATTTGTATCTATTAAATAAGATTGAATATAGACAGGTTTGTGGCTTTTGGTAATGAATTAACTGTGAACATATACACTTTATTATTTTTAAAAAAACTGTAATAATCAAAGGAATGCACCTTGAATACAAATGAAAAATTAACCAAAGAAACAAAATTTTAATGCTAGAAGGAAACAGATCATCTAGTCTAAAATATGAATTTAATCTTCCTAACGGGATCCCTGTTTTTCAAGCAGAACAGAAAAAAATAGCTGTTCTTGTAAAATACTGCTGAGGGTCAGCTTGTTTCATCTCTCCTCTGCATGGCTCCAGTAAATTTCTACAGAAGTCCTCCTATGGAACAGTTTTAACACCACAGATTGAGGTGCTTCTCCTAATTTCTAAAAATGAGGAGAATAAGGCTAAGAGGTAGACCTGGTCAGGAGTAGGACTCAATTCTCTTGATTTAGTCTAGCATGTTCTCTACTATGTCCTGTTACTTCTATTTTCTTTCCTTTTTTTTTTTTTCTTTTTTAAGGAAAAAAATAAGGGGTTCTCCTTTTAACTTGTAAATAATTCCTAATTCCACTCTCTCTTTTCTTCCAAATCTCTTTATGGCCCAAAACCATTCAACTCTAATCTTTCTGGATACAAGTAATGGATAATATGGGCAAGATCAGTGAGAAGATAAAGTGAAAAAGAAAAAGGAAGAGTCAGCCATCCCAAGATTATTCTGTTCAGGCTTAACTAAAGGTAACTCATTATGGGAAGGTATTTAGAAGACAAACTATGGTGTGGACGGAACCTCAGCCTCCCTGTAATTGCTTGAAACTGTTCAGGTATAAAGTGTTCCAGGGACATCATAGAATACAGATGTGTTGTGAACGGTCTACAACTTGGTCTGATTCTGTGAACAGCCCTTTCACTAAGTGTAGTATTTTTGGAAAATGGGACCTAAAGAAATAAGTAAACAAACAATGAGTTTTAATTTAAGACCTCAGAAGAACAATGATTTTTACATTCTATCTCTTATCAGAAATCAATGTTAAACATAACACGCTCATGGCAAGCAATTTTCTAAGAAAATTCTCAGTAACGTTTTCTCCCCAAGAAAATTAAAACTGCTTTTGAGTTCATCGTCTTTCAAAAATTTTGGAAACTTAAGCATACTCAACTTTTTTGGTACCAAACATAACATTTTACATGAACCATCAGATATTAAAGTTTTGACCCTGAATAATTCTTAAGCCGTTCGTAACAGTTAAATCTCACCACCGCCAAGTGCGGGGAAAAGATTTCCAAGTGTGTGTCTAGAAAGTCACTTCGCAGAATGCAAAGGAGCTCAAGTCTAGCTGTGTTTCTTTTTCTTTTTTTCTTTTTAATGGTGCGATCCTAAGACTATTTTTAGGAGTTTACGTTTGTCCCACTGCCTCTCCCAAAATCAGATTGTGATTGCCTCTTCCAGGAAGACAGGAAGACAATACAACAGGGAAACAAGTAAAAGGCGACAATTACAAGGTCGTGAAACTCCACGCCCTCCCAGCTGTACGCAAGACCTCAGGTCCGCACTCCGGCTCTCTCGGGCGACACTGACCTTAGGAGTCTGCGAAACGCCCCGCTCCAAGTAACTGTTCCTGAAACATTCTCTGGGAAGCTTGGCTTTTCCTAGCAGAACCTGGGCTCTCCAAGCTTCCGGAACTCGCGCGTTTACGTAGTGACGCAGCACCCGGAAGTGCCTGAAAAAAAGGGGAAACTAAACCAACGAGAACCAAGCTTTAGCGCGCCGCAGAACAGCGAATGTCCATGTGCCGAAGGCCGAAGGGCCGAAGAGCCGAAGAGCCGAAGGGCCGAAGGGCCGAAGGACCGAAGAGGACACCCGCGCGCGATGATTGGTCGGCTGGCAGTGGAGGAAATCCGTATCTGATTGGCAGGAGAGTGGCGAACCCGGGGGGGCCGCGCGTGGAGGGGCCTCGGTGTCAGGGGTCGCTGGGAAGTAGGGGCTCTCGAAGGCAAGGCTTTCCCTGCCCTCGGGCGCCGGCAGCTGGCCTCCGGACAAGCGCCGCCGAGTGGCGGCGGGGCGCCTCCGCGTCTCGGGGGCTCTTCGCTCGCCCCGGGTGGAGGTCCCACCGCGGGATAGCCCCATTGGGAAGGGAGCCTCCGGATAGCGCGGCAGCGTCCGGGCTGGGGCAGTTTTGCGGCGCGGCGCTGCCGTAGGGGTGGGGGGTGGGGGTGGGGGTGGGGGGGCGGGGCTTGTTGGCCTCTGCAGGCTCAGGGAGGCAGGTGGCCCCGTCTAGTCGGCCGTCCACCCTGCAAAACCGCGGCTCGGGAGGCCCTACCGGGCGAACTGGACGCGCTCGCAGCATTGGGGGCCGTGAGCTCCCGGCCGCAGGGTCGGTGTGAATCACCCCAGAGCTCTTAGAAACACCGACAGCCAGGTCGCCCAGTTCTGGGGAAGTGAGGGGGGATTTCTAGGACTGGGGCCCGACGGAAGGTATTTTTTGAGCGTTCACCAGGCGATTATGTGTAGCCGGCGTTGAGAATCGCCACCGCCTACTCATGGATGGCACTGTCGGGCTGGTTTGCTCTAAGGTTTGAATGAAGTCAGGTGCGTAAAGTTTCCTGCACACAGTAGGTCTTAGAAACGTTTGAGCTCCTGTCTCCCCTGCCCCGCCTAATCACCAGGAGCAATCAGTCCTACAACAGCTGTATTGATAGACATTGGAGAGCTCATCGTGTAGAAGCAGTGATGCAAGAAAGCTTTGGGTTTTTTTGTTTTTGTTTTTTTTTTTAATTATCCCGTGGAACACTTGTTATTCAGAATTTAAAACATTATAGACAAGATAAAAGAACATTTCTCAGTGAAGTCTAATAACTGTTCAAATTCATTTTTACCTGAAAGATACACAGTTAACACCACAGATACCTGGAATTTTCTTGTCTTCCATACATTAAGGAGTTCTCAGGTCAGGCCTAGGAGAATGATGGTGATGGTTTCTACAATTAATGAAATTCCCGCTATAGGAACCAAGAGTACAAGTGATATAGAGTAGGAGCTCCAAGCTGAAAGGGTGTGTAGTTCCCTTAGGTACAGAAGGGGAGGTTTCTGCAGAGCTTGAGTTGGCCACTAGTAGCCACGAGCCATCTGAAGTGTGGGTAGGCCAGATTGAGATCTGCTCTAAGTGTAAGATGCACACTGGATTTCTAAGATAAGGTATGAAAAGCAAAGAATGGAAACTATTCATTTGTTATATTGGTTACATGTCAACATGAGAATGTTTTGGAAATTTTAAAATTACATATGTGGCTCCCGTTACATTTATGTTGGATAGGGCTGTTCTAGCTCTTTGAAGAAGATCAAGTCTTTCATGCAGCAATTGTGAAGGAAGGCAACCGTGTACTTCTCAGGTGGACCTACATCTGTACTGTGCTTCACTTAATTTTTATGAAAGGGAGAAAAAGGGACCAAAAGAAAGACTAACATAGGGGACATTTTCAGGAAGCAGTTTCTAATTCATGGAGCCTTATGTATATCACATGAACGTCACGATATCCGTTGATAAAAGATACCAAGCTATTGAGAAATTTGAATTATGTTTAAGGAATCTGATTAAGAGGGCAAAACGTGTAGAACATTTAAAATTTCTATTGAAAATGTTTCACATAGGTTCTGGGTTTTACCATTTAATCTCTAGATATAGTGAACTTTTTAGTTTTCCAGTGAGCTAGTAAGCTGAGGTTTCAGGGAAACTTTGTTTCCAGTTTTTATATTTGCTTTAAAAATATATTTATTTTTCATTCATTTATTTAGTAAAAGCCTGCCGGGGGCCAGGGGTATTGCTAAGCAGTGTTGATGTAAAGGTTAACACTCAGACATGGCCCTTACTCTCTTGGAGCTAATGGTTATCAATTCAGAGACAGTGAAAAAGTACATAATAACCAAGGCATAGTGTATTTTGCCATTGAGTAAGTGCTTTACCTCTGTAAATTCAACACATTGTTTTAAACCCAGAATTTATATATTCCTGCGGACATTTTAATGAAGAGTCTTATTAGGACTTGACTATGGGCTTAAAATATATTAGTAAAAAAATCAAAGTATACTTAATTCATCTGTTAATTATGAGAACTCAAAGAAAAAGATTAAATTTGCCTATTCACCTTTAAAAAGAAAGAAAAGATGAAAAAATTACAATAGCATCTTATTTATGATACCTTCTTTTAGCCTTTCAGCAACTTTTAGGTTCTAAGGAATTTAATAACAGAAATGGAAAGGCGACATTGATTTATGCCCCAACATAGTTTAAAATTGCTGACTTTAAAACTTAAATTTATTTTAGCATATTACAGAGTTCTTAAATCAATATATTTGAGTCTTTTAGGAAAAAGGTAAACATAAATCTTATGTTAGTTTACTGCTGCTGCTGTAACAAATTACCACAAAGTTAGTGGCTCAAAACAACACCAGTACATTAGCTTACATTTCTGTAGTCGGAAGTCCAGCTCGGGTCTCCCTGGGCTAAAATCAAGGTGTCCACGGGTCTGTGTTCCTTTCTAGAGGGTCTAGGGAAGAATCAGGTTTTTGTTTATTCAGATTGTTGACCAGATTCAGTTCCTTGCTATGGTAGTATTGAAGTCCCTGGTTCCTTGCCAGCTGTCGGCTGAGAGATGTTTCCAGCTTGTAGAAGCCACTCACATTCCTTAGGTTGTGGCCCTCTTGCTCCATCTTCAAAGCCAGCAATGGTAGGTTGAGATCCTCTCATCCTTCTGATTTCTCTTACCGTTTCATCTGTTGTTTCATCTCTCTAATTTCAGTTTTTTAAGACTCTGATTAAGTTGAGCCTACCTAGATAATCCAGGATAATCTCTCCACGTCAAGGTCCGTAAACTTAATCACATCCTTCAAGTCCCTTTTGCCATAGTGAAGTAACATATTCAGGGGTTCCAGGGATTAGGGCATGGACATTTTTAGGGGAGGTTATTCTACCTACCACAGATCATACTTGGGTCCATGCAGTATATCCATCATTTCTTATCAGTACTCTCACAGTACTTTAGGATAGAATAATAATGTTTATAATAACAGGTAAATTTTATCATATGTATAATATGTTCCAGGCACTATTCCAAACCCTTTTTCTGCATTTACTCTTAGTCCTCAGAAATGCCGTAGGAGACAAGTACTGTTTTTATCCCCACTTACAGATAGGGAAACAGGTACAGAGTGGGGAAGTAACTTCTCACAGCTATTAAGTGGTAGAATTAGGATATGAATCTACATGGTCTGATTCCAGGGCCCCTGCACGCTCTTAACCGCAACACTGTAGAAATAATTTGTGAACGTCTGGATTTACTAAACATGCTTTAGTGATATAGTGACTATGAGTTCAGGCTCTGGTATCACAATGTGTGGATTTATATTCTCCTTTTACCAGTTACTGGATGACCTGGACAAGTTACCTAACCTCCCTGGTTAGGTAACTGAATTATTAACTGAATTCATAATAACACTTGAGGATTCAATGAGGCACTATACGTGAAGTACTAGAAAAGGGCCTCCACGTGAGCTGTTGCTAGCTATAATTATTGGTGACAATTCAACTTTTAAAAACAGTAGTTTATTGTAAAAAAGGAATGTTTCCTTTACGCAAATTCAGTCTCTTTATGAAATAAAAACGGAAAGTTAAATTTTTCCTTTTTATAAAATTTTATTTATTTATTTATTTTATTTTTGGCTGTGTTGGGTCTTCGTTGCTGCACGTGAGCTTCTCTCTAGTTGCGGCGAGCGGGGGCTACTCTCTGTTGTGGTGCGCGGGCTTCTCATTGCGGTGGCTTCTGTTGTTGTGGAGCACGGGTTCTAGGTGCACGGGCTTCAGTAGTTGTGGCACGTGGGCTCAGCAGTTGTGGCTCGTGGGCTCTAGAGCGCAGGCTCAGTAGTTGTGGCTTAGTTGCTCTGTGGCATGTGGGATCTTCCTGGACAAAGGCTCGAACCCGTGTCCCCTGCATTGGCAGGCAGATTCTTAACCACTGTGCCACCAGGGAAGCCCTAAATTTTTCCTTTTAAAACACCACAATGCTGTCTCCTTTCCCAGCCTCTAATTTCTCTCCACTGCAGCCTCGCCTCCGTCTTTCTGGTGGTGTTACTTTCTAGTGCTACCTGATCGTACACTTTAAACACTTTGTCCAGACTCTAGTTGCCCCAGGTTAACATCCAAATTCCATAGAAAGGCACCAGGACACAAGCTCCAAATACCCCCTGCTGCCATTCCTCTGCCTAGTATTTACACATCCACCATTTCTAACTTCTCACTGTTCTCTTTTGCTATTATTATTCCTGGAGGGAGACATGGCAGATGCTGGGTCTCTGGCCATAACGCCTTCTAATACTACTCCAAACCTTACCCTCTTCTAATAATCTTTGCTGCCATTGCCTTAATTCAAACCCTCATGTTCTCTGCATTTTATCTCCTAACAAATTCGTGGCCTCCTTATCACCCTTCAAGCTTACTCTCCTCCCTGTTCACCAGAATAATCTTTCTAAAGTACAAAACTCCATACATAGTTACTCTTCTTCAAACCCTTCATTGTCTACCCCTGACACCAGTTCCTGCAAATATTATTCCTTTTCTTATGTCTCTTAACACCAGTTAGGTGCTTCCACTGTTGCATTCAAAGTATGCTTATTTAAGCACTCGTCTTTCCTTCTAAATGATGAACTCATTGATAGGGAATAAGAGATGCTTTCGCTTGCATGAATTTATTATACTATTTCATTATTGCCTATTTACATGTCTGTCTCTTGTCACTGAACTGTGGACGCTTTAAGGGGAAGCTTGTTGTTTTATTTCTCTTTTCTTCTGTGCCCAAGAAATAGGAGGTGCTTAGTAATTGTTGAATGAATGAATAGGGAAAAATAACCCCAAATAAATACAGTTAAAAAAACGCTGCTTAAATCCCCAAATGTATCCAAAGCAATTTACTGGGAATATATAAGGTTCTGATTTTAGAAGAAGCATAACTGGTAGTTAAGAGCATGGACTCTGGAGACAGAGTGTTTGGCTTTGAATTTTGGCTCTGCCACTTACTGCCTGTGCACTCTGAACCTTGAGTCTGTTCTTTGTCTGTAAAACAGGGATGATAATAGTAACTATCTCTTGGGGTTAATAGAGCCAAATGAGTTTGTGTTTATGAAGTGTCTATAGTAGTGTCTACCACAAAGCAAATATTCTATAAGTGTTGGTTAAGTTAAGACATAATAGTTTATGTTCTCATTACTTTTGATAATAGCTAATGTCCTTATAATACAGTGATAAAAACAATAGCCCAGTGTTTTGTAATTGTGATATCTAACTAGCGATGTTTTAGCTTTTAGTGATGTTTAATATCTTACGTTATAGAATGATATATTCATTAAACATTTAGAGAGTACTTGTGTATGATTCCTCTCCTGAGTAACTGACATATTTTCTCTATGTATTATTTTTCTGTTACCTGCTAAATGTAACATATTCCTACAAACATATGGCTTGAAACAACATGAATGTATTATCTCATGGTTCTATTGGTCAGTAGTCCATCATTGATCTGACCAAGGTAAGATCAAGTTGTCAGCAGAGCTGCATTCCTTTCAGGAGACACTAGGGCAGAATCCATTTTCTTGTCTTTTCCAGATTCTAAGAGGTGTCCACACTCTCTGGCTCATGGACACCTTTCTCCATCTTCAAAGCCAGCAATGTTGTAGCTCTCTAACTAATCTGCAGTGATATCTCTTTCTCTGACTACAGATGGGGAAGGTTCTCTGCTTTTAAGTATTCTTGTGATAAAATTAGATCCACCTCCATAATCTAGGACAATCTCCCATCTCAAGGTCCTTAATTACATCTTCGAAGTCCCTTTTGCCATGTAACTTATTCACAGGTTCTGGGCATTCGGGTAAGGGCATCTTTGTGGGACCATTATTCTGCCTACCACACTCTTGTACTGTAAATGAATCCCTGGGACTGCCCTGGTGGTGCAGTGATTGGGAATCCGCCTGCCAATGCAGGGGACATGGGTTTGATCCCTGGTCTGGGAAGATCCCACATGACGCAGAGCAACTAAGCCTGTGTGCCACAACTACTGAGCCTGCACTCTAGAGCCCACGAACCACAACTACTGAAGCCTCTGTGCCCTAGAGCCTGTGTGCTGCAAATACTGAGCCCACACACTGCAACTACTGAAGCCCACGCACTCTAGGACCCACATGCCGCAACTACTGAGCCCATGTGCTGCAGCTACTGAAGGCCACGCGCCTAGAGCCCGTGCTCCTCAACAAGAGAAGCCACCGCAATGAGAAGCCTGCACACTGCAACAAAGAGTAGCCCCCACTCACCACAACTAGAGAAAAACTTGATACAGCAACGAAGACCCAATGCAGCCAAAACAAAAAAAAAGTATCCCTGATGAAAGGTACATGGGCTGTACTTTCTGAAAATGGAGACAATATTAACTAAATTGTGAACAGTTTTGTCAGTATCACTTATCATCTATTCTTCCAGTGATTGGTAAGAGCCATGTCTTCTTCGCAGAGTGCTAAGGTACTGCAGGGCTCACTGAGCAATGTCCTTGTTTTCAAGAACTTTTATTCTAGTGAGGAAGGGAGAATCAGGTTGAATAGCTGCTATGGGCTAAGCACTCTACAATGAATTTCAGATACATTAGTCCCATTTAATTCCCACAATAACTTTATAAGGAGTGGTAGGCAGCCTAGAGAGGCCCTCAGTGACCCCCACCACGTAGTATTCATGCCCTTGTATAATCTTGTCCCTTTGAGTGTGGGCTGGATCTGGTGACACTCCCAAGGACACTGGTGATAGGATATCATCTCAGGATTAGGTTATAGAAGACCTGTGACTTCCCTCTTGCTCACGCTATCTCTGTTTCACTTTTTCTAGCTTGTTTTGATGAATAAAATTGTGATATGTTATATTGCCCTATACAGAGGCCAAGGAACTGAGGGCAGCTTCCGGCCAACAGCCAGAAAGGAACCAAGACCCTCAGTCCAGTAGCTTGTTAGGAGCTGAGTCCTACCAAGGACCAGAACATGAACTTAGAAGTGGACCCTTCTCTAGTTGAACCTTGAGATGCCTGCAGCCCCAGTGAACTCCTTGACTGCAGCCTTCTGGGAGATCCTGAGCCAGAGGGCACTGTTAAACCTCACCCAGATTCCTGATCCATAGAATTATGAGGTAATAAATATTTTTTAAAGCCATTAAGTTTGGGGGTAATTTATTATGCAGCAATAGATAGCTAATACTGTTTCAGTACAGATGACGAACAAAAA
This sequence comes from Balaenoptera musculus, assembly GCF_009873245.2. Lineage (NCBI taxonomy): Eukaryota > Metazoa > Chordata > Mammalia > Artiodactyla > Balaenopteridae > Balaenoptera > Balaenoptera musculus. The sequence goes on along the minus strand of NC_045801.1, from coordinate 59,952,591 downwards.
AACCACTTGGAATGTTAAGGCAAATTTGTAGGTCTCCCACTTATTAGTGAAAGCTCTTTCCACTGCAAACAATGATGATAATAATAATAAGAATACTGGTAGTAGCTTACATTTACTGAGCACTTACTAGGCTATGAGGCACCTTTCAAATTATTTTATATATATATATTATCTTAGATTATTATAACAACTCTATAAGATAGGTATTATAATTATCTCCATTTTATAAGTAATAGAATTGGAGCTAAGAGAGGTTAAATAAAGGACACGCCCAAGATCTCCAGTTGACTAACAACATACTGGCAAGATTTGAACCCAGTTTGTGTGACTCTAGAGTTTTTCCTCTTAACAACTATAATAAATTGTTCCCAAAGGATCCATGTTATAAGGCAAAGGTGATGGGTGCAGCCGGAAGAAAGGGCAGAGCTCCAAGAGTTCACAACTAGATGAGATTAATCCTGATAAGGGGTACTAGGAAATGCCAGGGTGCCAGGAAGGCATCTGATCTGACTCTCGGAGGCTGGGTACGATTTAGGTGCGTGGCTCTTAGAGGAAGGAAGCTGAGCAAAAGAGGTGGAAAAGCATGAGACACAGATGAGAAAACACCATGTCACACCGTCTAGAGCTGGGCAGGATGAGGAATGGTGGGAGATAAAATTAGAAAGGTAGTTTGGAGCCTGGTTATAGTTATGTAAAAAGATTATGAATATTTTTAAGAAAAAAATCGATTCTTGAGTTTTTTGATAGTAGTTTCAATCACCTACCTCTTAGTTTAAACTATAGAACGGAACTATTAGAGAGGTAATATTCTGGTGAATCTGAAACAGAGAATCTGATTGTATGGATTGTGTGGGAATATGAAATTTAGTTCCAGTGAAGTGCAAAAGAAAAATAGAAATACACGGAGAACATTTCATGTTGTTAAATTTCTTAACACATTCAAAGACGTGTTCAGTTTATATTTAGGTTCAGTAAAACTGCAAGAGTATCAAAATTTGTAGGCCTTTTTATTTCCTTGTAAAAACAATACTATTAGTGGTTATCCTCAAAGCATATTAAGTATTTCACTAAAAATAGAGCCTATAGAAATAAAGAACAAAAAAGCATTATGATTGTGTTTTCAGTTACCTGGGAGTGGACCTTAAAAACAGTACTATGGAAGGGAGTCATATGAAGCAGGGCTTAAAATATTATCCTCTATTTTTCTCAAAACATCATTCAAGTGCACTAGATGGAAATTTAATTTTGTAAGATGTCTGTACTGTTCAAATTTGTTTATGGTGTGAGCTTTCAATTTAGACAATTTATCATTACTTGGAGAGAACTTTTTCTCTTAAGCAGACTGAGTTTCCTTTCCAGGGAATAGATGAATCCAGGAAAATGTTTCCACAGCTCATACCTAGCCAAAAGCAATGGCCATGGAGGAATGGAGAGCTCATTGAATAATGACAAAAGGAAAATATGTAATCCCCTTTCCTGTAGCCTCTCGTGTCCTTGACATGTCTCAAAACTCTCCAATGCCTAGATTCAAGCAGTGTACATTTTGATTCTCAAATTTAGGGGTTGAACTTCTGTTTCACAACAGTATTAAGCAAGCAATTACAATATGAAATACCTACAGAGGCCTGACTCTGGTTTGTCTGACAGTTGTGTGACCTTTGGAAGGTCTCTTAACTGTCACGAGCCTCGGTTTCTTATTCTCTCATCTGTTTGACATGTCCTCAAAGATTCCTTGATTCCTTTTGGTTTTAATGGATTAGGATTCTGAAGGCCAAGTTTGCATGACTGCAGTTTCAGCTCAATGCTATACTTAAACACTTGGGTCTCCATATATATTTTTCAAGCCATCTTTTCTATGTCTGCAGGTTTTCTGCAGTAACATAATTACATCCATAAGAGGCTAAATATGGCTCCTCTTCTGGTTAATTCTGGTCTCATAATTTAGGAGCTGATACTCCCTCCACCCCTAGGGCAGATAGATTCTATACCAGTGCTAGAGCAATAAGCTTGAAGTCATTTCCTTGTAAAATCTCTCTCCTTTCTGCATGTATTTAAGTATTTGTACTGTATATCTTACTGCCATAACAGAGGTAGTTAGTGAGGAAAAGAGAAAAAATATATGGCAATAATGTACCCTGACACCTTTAACCTTATCAACCTCAGCATCCATCCCGAGCCCACAACTCTCAACCTGAGAGCACTGCAGTCAGTCTTAGAGGCAGGGAATTTCTTCAAAAAGAAGCCTCTGAAACCATGATAAGCTGTTCCAAACAAGAGCTATTTACTCATTACATCAGAAGTGCGGGACTGGTCTGCAGCCAGTATTCTTGTATCCCTCAGAAGTGTAGGGAGTAGAGTAAAGGTTTATATAGGTGCACTGGAATTTCACATAATTCCTCAACAGCCTGGAAAGCATCCAGAAGTCCCCATCCTTCCTGAGTTTCTTGATTAGCGTGTTGCTCCTCCTGCGACTCATTTTAAAGGATCTAATAAGAAACATTGCTTCTGATTATCTCTGGGTCATAGAGATTCCCTGAAAGTTGGATAAAGGTGATGCTGTAAAATTACAAGACCTGAGCTTAGCATTAAGGAGACTTGATCACTTATGTCCACCATATATATTGAGTTGAGTGCTCTTAGACAAATGGCAGAATTCTTGAGGCCTCAGCAGGTCATGTGACTTTGAAGAGTATGGCTTAGATAAATTTTGAGAACTCTTTTAGTTCTAAATTTCTACAATTCTATGAGTAAATTGCCACATGCCTGTTGATACTTTGGATTAGACCCAAACACCAAGGCCAATGAATATCAAAGGTTAGTGCTGCTTAGCTGGGCTTCAACATTATCCAGAATTGTAGAGGCTTAGGTTTACCCACTTTGATTCCAAGAACTTCTGAAAAGAAAAGTAGCCCAGAATGAATGTGAGGCTTGCTCTTGCTATACCATCTCTAAGTGCTTTGTTTTATAATAGTCAACTTAGATTAATAATTTCAAGGTGTTCTTTTCCGCCATCATTACAGAAAGACAACATAAAATCTATGATTTCTGTATTTACTCTCCTTCAAATTCCATCATTTTAAAATTATTCTTATCGTTAGTAAAATCCTAGTAAGTTTCACTAATCCAATGACAATGACACGAGATTTTTACTGCATATGTGATGGTATATTACATATATGACACTTCGGAAGGATACAAACACTTACGAGAAAGCACTTGCCCTTAGGTAGCTTGAGTACTAGGAGAGGAGAAAAACCACAAAGAAGCAAAAATATGAACAGGAGTGAAAGAGTCAAAAATCCCAGGAAATTTTGCAGGAGAATAGAATTAGCTAAAAGGAAAAATGTATGCTTTGGTTTTCTAATAAAATAATTTTGTGAATACTTTGTTAAAGATTATTATACTTAGAAGCAGGTTGAAATCTTTCTTTTCCCAGCGTGCAAAGCTTTCTTTAAAGATAAACGTTGCAGTGGTATTTTTAATTATTGAGGTTGGGTACTTATTTCCTTCTTACAGTCATGTGCTTCCAAAGGGATTTGGAACACGGAAGCATTTCATAGCTGTTTAGAGAAATGAGCACTTAGGTCTTTATAATTACAAACATTACTTCCCAGTTCTATCTAAGTTCAGACTCTATCCTCTGTAGTATTGAAACTTCCAAGTTGTGTTACACCAGTATAATGTATGATCTGTGTGCCTGGATCTTCCAAACATTGCTGAGTCTCTAGGATACATTAAGGCAAATTTGTTTCAGCTAGCTTTGTCCTGAGTAATTTTTTTCCATGTGGCTTGTGAATTACCAAATAAACATATAATTTAGGAAATACAGTTTTATAACATCCTCCTCATTCCCAAGTAATTGTAGCTCAAACACAATATAGCAATAATGTACCTATTATTGCTATCTGGCTATCAATCAGCTGATTACCTGAAGCAGCGTCTGAGCATGTTAATCATAAGCTTAAGATGACCAGAAAATGCTCATTTGGCGGGTAATCATGATGGATCCTTGCTCACCTATCAAAATCTTATACTATATCCAAGTATGTTTAAGTAGTGTTTGGTGAAGGCAAATGTTTCTGTGTTGTCATACAGAAGTTTTAAAAATAATGCTAATCTTAAATAAAGTGTAGGTGGCTTTTATTTCAGATTAAGGTTAGACTATTTCCTTCTATTTGATGAAATAATATTAATGGCTAATATTTATGTAGTACCAACTATTTGCCAGACACTATTCTAAGTGTTTTACAGGTATTAGTTCACTTCATGTCCACAACAACACCATGTAGTAGGCATTATGATGATCACAATCCCATTTTACAGATGAAGAAGGTGAGGCATAGAGTGATTAAGTAAATAGTCCCAGATCATAAAGGCGACAGTTCAGAATTTGCACTTAGGCACCCTGACTCCTGACTCTGGCATCGGTGCTCTTAATTACTGTGATATGCTTTCTCTCCACAAATCAGCCTGCACCTCAGCTCCCCTGAATTTTGAGGCCTGGAGCCACAGTCTGGGACTTGAGCAACTGTAGCCAAATCCTGCTTTTCACTTAATCACTCAACAGTAAATGAGTGAGATGGGAAGAACTAGCTTGTGGCCAGCGCTGGCTACATAATTTGCGGAACTCAGTCCAAAATGAAAACGTGGGGCCTTTTGTTCAAAAAGTAGGATTAGCGATAGTAAAATATAAAGCCTTTTCCCTTCCTTTATGGTCACCCTCTTGTCACGAAATTTTTCATTAGCCATTGAATGTCGTTCTAAGTAAAGAAAAATTAAAAATTGAAATTATTAGCATGAATTTTGCCACTCATCTTTGTATTGTGCAATGTCTATTTTCAGTGCAAATAGAAGAGCTTTTAACTTTTATGTGGAATCACCCAAAATTGCACGATGCTTTTTTGTAACTTGTACTTGAATATCTTTTTTTTTTTTTTTTTTTCTTACCAGAAACAGTGGAAACTCTGCATAAAACTAACTCAATTGTTTTTATTTTACTTCTTGACACGCACTTTTACCAACACTTTCTCCTTCTGGCTTACTCATCAGTAAGCAAGGACTGAAAAGAGAAGGGAATGTGAGTTGTCCTGTTTTTTTCCATTCTTTCTGTCTCATAATTTTCAATGTAAAGTAGTTCATTAATAACCGGAACTAGTGTTAAGAAAGGATATGATAAAGTTCCTTTGTTGTTCATGTTTCTTATAACACCATTGTTTTTCTTTCTTTTTGAAGCAATTCTGGTTCAAACAGGAAGCATAGCCTCGTGGGGTTCAGTTGTAGAAGCAACACACTTACTGTGTACTTGATTTGCGTCGCTCTCAACTTTCACTTATTCTGGGTCTCCTGGAATCCAGTGCACATGGACACACAAAACAGTACATGTGAATTGGGAGGTAAGGAACAGTGCAGACTGACATGCATTTGCTTATATCTCCTCTGCTCATGTATGTGTTCCGTTGTCCCATTGAACTTCACTTAAAAAAAAAAAAAACACAAGTTCAAATCTGAGATTATGGAGAATTTCATGATGGCAATAGCAGAGTCCTTTTGAAGGCAGGGCCCTGCACAGGTCACATGGCTGTGAAGTAAGCCAGCTTTGGGCCATTAGATGAGATGGAAGCTGGATTGGACTGAAACCCACTTTTCCAAGTCAACCCCAAACATCCCCAAATATCATATTAAAGATGTAAGGGGTTTGGCCTGGGAGAGTTAGGTGTGGTCACAGGTGATCAGAACAGGCCACCATGCCTACACGTAGGGGATAAGAGCGCTCGGAGAGTCTTTTGTTCTGATATTTGGTCTTTGACCTCAGTTCCTGACACAGGGCTCCTGAAATTCTTGGAATTCCCTGGGTGGTAGCAGTATCTTTTGTTCTAATGAGCCTCCTGGATGGGGGCTGGTCACCAGAGAAGCCAAGCCATGATTAAATTTGGAATTTTCAGCCCCACTCCCGTTCTCTAGAGAGGAGAGAGGGGCTGGAAATGGAGTTAATAATTGTTCATGCCTGTGTGAGGAAACCACCATAAAACCCCAATAGCATGGGGTTTAGGGAGCTTCCAGGTGGGTCAACACGTCTACATATTGGGAGAGTGAGGCATGCCAACTCCATGGAGACAGAAGCTCCTGTGCTCAGGACCCTCCCAGACCTCGCTCTGTCTGTCTTTTCATCTGGTTGTTCATCTGTATCCTTTATCATATCCTTTAATACACTGGTAAACATAAGTAAGTGTTTCTCAGTTCAGTGAGCTGTTCAAGGAAAAAAAACCAAAAAACCAAAAACAGGCTACCGTGCCTACAAAGACAGTGGAGTTGGCTGGCTACTGCTATTGGGTTGGCCAAAAAGTTCGTTTGGGTTTTTCTATAACATCTTACGGAAAAACCCAAACGAACTTTTTGGCCAACCCAATGTATTGAAGTGAGGCCCTGCTGAAGAATGATGAAAGATGGCCTTGCCATTTACAGATGGATAACTGCTGAGTGTGAAAACTAGAGAGCCTGGTGCTTTTAGCATATTTTAAAGGGCAGGTAAGTCAAATGGCGGAGAGAAGAATTAATTGGAGAGTTGCTGAGATGCTTGAACCCTCAGCCAAGGCAGATCTGTTATGTGAAGGTCAGAGTCCTAGTAGGAAAAGCTAGGAGTCTGAGAAGTGAGAGAGGGCTCTCTGGGTGTTGCTGAGGGTATTGACTCTGCAACCCTTCTGAACCCTCTAGATGTGCAGATGTGGCCTCCCTTCCCTTCTGTAGAAAGAGCTGGCACTTCAGCTGTGCTGGAAGATGCTGCAGAAGCCTCTCCCCATAGGACAGTTCGTGCCTTGGTCAGATTCAGCCCTCACTGCCTCTCCTGGCTGCCAGGCCAATAACTACAGATTGTATTTTTAAGAGTGCTTGGTCAATGGACCAGAATGTAAACCTGAATACGCAAGAATTTATTGACTTGGGGGCACTTTCTTGGGAAATAACGATTAACACCCTAGCAAAGACTCTAGACATGGGTCATGTGTGCTACTGTGGTGACTTTTAGAGACCTAGAAAACACTGGGCAACTCTCAGTAAGTTACAAATGCCTGAGTTGGCCTGGAAGATGGTGAATGAAGGGAAAAAATATGCTTGAGAGAAGTGGGCACATTGGAGTGGATATATTACGAAAACCACAAAACCCACCATGAGATTATGTCCCATGAGAGAGCCAAAAGAAGACATGAAAGCCACCAGTAATGTGCTGGAGAGCGATGTAGACTGGCAATGATGACCGTTATCAGCCTCCATTTCAAGGTAGTAGGAGAATGAATATGGTTGGTTGGGCACCTGGGTTCTAGCCCTCATTCTAAAATAATTGGGTGATTCCGGAAATATATGAAATATATGAAAGAATATCTAGGCAAATCACTTCAAAAATGTCATTTCTGAAAAGAGAAGTCTCTATGGTTTCCTCAGTCCGTAAAAGTCTATGCCTACTGCCCTCAGCTCTTCATGCATTTTTTTTTCAAATTGACTTATTTTCCCCAAATGTCTGAAGAGGTAGATAATATTATTCACATTTTAGAGATTAGGAAACAGAAGCTAAGAGACTCTAGATGACTTACCATGTTTTAAAGTTGACAAGAGAGAGAATAACTTAGTATTGCAAACTATGAAACCAAGTGGCCTATGTTTGAATCATGGCTCTGTAATTTACTAACTCTATGACCTTGGCAGTGACCTGAGTCTTGAGACTCAGTTACTTTAAACTGCAAAATGTGGTTAAGGCTAACATTTGAATTATGGATTATTTGGAACCTTACCTGTGATAATCCAGGTAAAATGCATTACTATTCCTCAGCATGTAGCATGTATTTAATAAGTATTAACTCATAATAAAATACATTTCCTTTGCTGTTAGTGTTGGACTTGTCACTTGAATCTCAAACATATATCATTTGCCTGTCTGGTCTTTCAAACCTCGTTTTTGTTTTGGAATTCTAGTTCACTGGAAGGTATGACAAACTATAACTGTTTGTTTTTATTTTTAAGGACAAATTAGTATACAAGTATGAGGAATTTTTATCACTTCCTATCAATTTCCAATATCAAAATTGACAAATCGATGCAGCCCAAATTCGAAAATGTGCAGAAAGGAAGATTACCACTAAATCACTTCATTTATTTTCTCTTTCAAAAATATAGTTTTTAAACAGCAGGATAAAAAAGGAAAGTCATGTTCGAGAAAGGGCTGTTACCCTACTACATTTACTCAGTGATTGATTGCATTTCTCTCCCAGGACTTGAAGAATAGAAGAGAACATGAGGGTTGATTGCATCAAAGTGTGACACGAGTAAAGGAATCAAGAAATCACATATATGTCTGCACAGAAGTCAACTAATAAATCAAAAGCATGTTCTTAGCTAAGTCAGATGTTTCTTTGAAACAGCATATGGTGCAATTCTAACATACTCTGTATTCAGCTACCTAATAGGCTGTTGCTTTCAACTAGTGAAAAATCTAGCAGCACAAATGTATATAAGGCTGGTAAAACATTTTAACTTATTTTATATGCCCTGATTAGCTTTTTTTTTATTTTTGAATTTTATTTTATTTATTTTTTTATACAGCAGGTTCTTATCTGATTAGCTTTTACTGGCCTGATGATTACGTTATAAACCTAAAAATCATAAATGGAGAAAATAACCTGTTGGCAAGAGTGAACCCTAATTGTTACAACATCCTGTATTATGTGTTCATAGTTTCTTTTTAGCAGTGACTTGATACAAAATTTAACAAGTTTTCTTTCATCCCATATTCAGTCTGTATTTTTAAAAAATTGTGGATTTAATTTCTGCATCAGTTTTAGAGTTGAGAGTCATAAAATTAACATATGTCATAATCATTTTAACCAAATCAAATCCTCATGAGAGTATCATGTCCTAATCAGGAAAGAATAAAGATTATAACCTTTAAAAATGTTAATATGACTGTATCTTACTACAAAAAAGTAAGTCAATCCCATTATAATTGAAGAAAACTAGTTCACATGGATTTTTAAACTTTCAATACTAAAAAGTCCCTGACTGTGTGAAGGTTGCTGTGGGGTGTATATAACTTTGTAGCAAAGGAGAAACTTGTTAGACTATAATTAATTGACAAGTGTAGGAGGAATTTGTCTCAGTCGATCATTATTCTATTTTTCACAATTATATTTAATTGCCATTGTATTGTAATGTCAATGTTAGTCAGTGTCAAATCTGAAAACTATATTCTATCCCCATCCATCCCTTGACCAAAGCATGCAGCCACGCATGTTTGTTGGTTACCGATACCAAGGAAGGACAGTCTTCCAGAGGAAATTATCAAGCACTGTATTTATCAGATTTAAAAGGAAAGGAGGGCCAGAGGATATTAGTGAAAACTTGGGGAATAGAAAACTGAAAAGAAGTCACTGGTTTCATTTTCTAACCAGTAATCAGCAAGTTATTCTGAATGAAAACCAAAGTCTCTCATTTCCAGTGACCACACTCAGCAGCATCCAAGGAGTTCATGAGAAGGAATAGTGGACTCCTTCATACATGTGGAGATACTTAAGTGCTCTGAGAGGGCCCTGGAGCTACTTTGCCAGGATTCTGAGATCCAGGTTCTCTTGCTTATTTCTTCCTTTCATTAAGTCTCATTATTTTCCAAGGCCACTAATTCTGTATGTAGTGTCTGTTCACAGCACTTAATATTTCTTAAGAGCCTGGTGCTATCAGTAACAGCCAGACAAATAATGGAAAAGCTATGCTACAAAGCCAAGTGGTCAAATGTGAGGGAAATAGCTATATGGTGCAGAAGTACAATGGCTGTTTCAGTTGTGTGATTTTTTCCCCCATCTGACTCCCAAGTAAAATAATTGAAGAAAATAAAAAAGGAAATGGCACTAGTGAAATGTTCCCTCCCTGGATAGACACTTGGCACACACTGTCTTCATCATTTTTCCAGTGGTCCAGGCCCAAGACCAATTCTGTTCGTAGCTGAGAAATATTAACGAGCCTTGAGACAGTAACTTTGCTGACTCAGTGTCAAGCATCCCATATGGAAGACCTTGCCCCTTGCTTGTGCCCCAGTTGCAGTAAGGGTGTTGTCAGCCTTTGACAAAAAATGTGACCTTTCCTGTCTCCTCCCTGCTTAATTTCTCTATGACTTGTTCTCTTCTCCCTGAATCTTGCCCAATTCTACCTAATACCAGACTTCTGGATGCCTTTGCATCCTTTCCCATTTGCTTACTTATTCAGACTTCTTATTGCCTGCATGTGCTTCCCACTAATAATTATGTCCCACCTTTAGCTGCTGGGATCTCCTGCCTTGAATTGCCTGATTGCTTAGATTTCTCTATTTGCCATAATTCCCTAACATGCCAAGTGTGGAATCAGAATTATTCCCTTTTCATACTTGGGATCTATCTTTAGTTGCCTCCTCTTTTCATTCAGGTTTTTCAGCCTGGTTTTACTGTCTGATCTTCCCTGTGTGCCTATGGTTCTCTGATTATGGGAAAGAGGAAGAAAAATGTGGGCAGAGGGCCTGGAAACATGGCAGCAGTGAGAAATCTGAACGTCAGAGTTTGTCTCTGCTTTGGAGCTGTCCTGGATAGATTCTTCCATCCTTTGTTGCTTCTAACTGTAAGGAGAAGGGATTTGTGAAGTCTTGATTAATTTGAAGCTAGTGTGTGTGACAGCTCACAGATAGTGATTTCGACAGCTATTTTGAGTCTATCCACATGTCAGTAGCTGTAATTGCAAAGCTTCTTTCTTGTTAATTCCTGGAGTTGCCTCTCTTCTTCCCCTGCTGTGAAATTTTGTCCCTCTCCAAAACAGAACACATTTTTTTTTCCTGATGCACAGAGCACACTCATTAATTTCTCACTAGTGATGATTCATTAATCATGGAAGGGCATGTGAGCTGCAGTTAAAACAACTCCTTTAATTTAATTTAACAAACATTTATTGAGTGTTTAATGTGCAGAGCAAAGCGCTAAGCACAAGACCCAAAGGAGACCCAGTTTGGATGATATGTAAATTATTTTTTCATCAGGATAAGTGTTCAATAAACTTTTCTGAATCAAATCTAATTGGTATAGACTTTATTGTGGTTTTAGTGTTAGATAAAAGTTTTAACATAAACTTTAGTTATAAACATAAAGAAATGTACTTGGATTGTTCTGTAGAGAATCAATAAGTTTTATTTAGATAACTTACCTACAGTTCATATTTTCATGAAAACAGTGCCAAGTCAAAATTAAACCCTGCAAAATACCACAGCTTACACTTTCCTTTTGTACACCCCTTTCTTCTCTGTTGATACCATGATGTAGGAATAATACAGAGATAGAATAGGGAAATGGTTAGAAAAGGAGTGATCTTTGAGCAAAATTAGGATATAGTGGGAAATAGTCATTTAACTTAATTATATCTTATATAATTTAATTATATTGTAGAATCAGGGATGATAGACAGATAAGACCTAAGGATCAAGTTCATTTCAATCATTTTACAGGTAAGGAGTCTCAGACCAAGGGAGAAGACATGATTTGCCCAAGATTGCCTAACTAGTTGGAATTAAAACCAGCTCTTTTGATCCAAGTCTGAAGTATTAGTGATGACTCTCTGAATGGTGAGAACCAAAAAACAATTCAAACTAACTTGGAAAGTTGTTGTCATGCCTTTGAGAAGTGAGTGGATTGCAGTTATGGCTTGAATCTAAGGGTACCAACTGTTTTAGTTTCATTCAATTCTCTGCCACTTTTCTCCATCTCCAGAATCAGCTTCCATCTTTGGTGGCCTCAGTTTCCTCCTAGTGGTGACAGGCTTTATCCATGCTGCTGTAAAGATGTTCTTAAGTAGCCACAGAATCATGTGTTCCTCGCTTACTGACTTAATGGAAAACATGAAATGAAACTCATTCCTATCATTTGAACATCAGTCAGGATGCTGATTGCCTCTGCTTGGATCACATGGGCACCACCATGAAAGTCACCAATGCCCAAAACATGAGGGATCATGACTGGCCAGACATGGCTCACATGCCCACTCTCTTTGGCCAGAGAAACCCATCTGCTACTAAGGACGATGTTGGGAGAATGTACTGGACAGACAAAACGATGGCTTCATAGCTCACTACATTAGAAAAAAATCTTAGAAGATTTAAAATGACTCAAGTAAATAAAAGAAAACAGATATTGTTGAAACCTAATTTTGTACTTTTGGAATATCGAAAAAAGTTGGAGATATTGATTAAGCTATTGTTTGCTCTATTAGGTCTTATTGCAAATAATGAATAATTGTTATCAGCATAGTCACTCTCCTTTTTCCATAAGCCTCCCTCATGCCCCCCATGATCCAAACCTATCCACTAATAATTAGTAAACCTCACCTTTACATTCTCTCTTTATCCCTCTTATTTTCAACTGTAAAACTCCAGGTAGGCATCAGAGAAAATTCTTATTAAAAAAAATTTAGGGGTTCTTATTGTCATATTCTTTCAATTCTTTGATATTGCTTATGCTTATTACCATATACTAATGAGTTAATGAAGAATGAGTAATTGCTTAGAACATTGCTACACACAGAGAAAGTACTATATAAGATTTTTTTTTTTTTAAGACAAATTAAGCTTTTTGAAAGTTTATCCTTCTGAATATAATTATTCTGTGCCTGTGCATATCAATCAGTCCTTGTAGTTCAGTGTGTTCAGACTCATACAATGCACATATTCATTGAACACTTAGGAAGTTCTTTCTAGAACGAGTTAGCCAATTAAATGAATATATATAAGCATACACCCATACACAACATTCATAAACAAATACCTGACTTTGGGCAAAGGGAGTTAACAACACTCAATCACTTCTAGACTTTACTGTTAATCTGTAATTCTGTCTCTGTGAGGTAGATGTTATTCCTATCTAAATGATTAAGTAATTAGCCCCACTATAATATTAAGAGTAGCAGATTTGTCATATCGAATGGGTTTCGTTCCAGCTCTGCTTCTTACTAGTTTACTTACCTTCGCTAAGTCTTAGTTTCCTCATCAGAAAAATGATGATAATAATAGGATCTAAACGTGCTTGGCAAAAACAAACAATTGGGTTTGTCTGATTCAAGTTTTTCTGAGGAAAAGTTAAAGAATTTAACTAGTAAATAATTTCTGTGTTAAAAATCAAAAGAAACATAGATAAACAATGGCTTCCCAGTTCCCTTTTACCTCGGTTCCTCCCATTAAGTTGGGTGTTCTAAACTAGATCTTAGACTTTCATTCAATTCCTTGAGCTCCTTATTTCCAGTTACTTTCACTCCTGCCTCATCGTGGTCATCCCACGCCACAGAAATTCTCTGAGCCTGAAGAATTTTGAATTCCCTCTACCTCTGAAAGACTACCTAATAATATCTCATTCTCACCACCGTCTCTCAGTTTACTAACTCACTCATTGAGAACTCCGGGTCTAGAAATCTCTTCACTCTCCCTATTAGCTTCCTTCTCTACCGCCTATGCTTTAGGCTTATTTTCTCTGAGAGTAGACACCGTCAATAATCCCCAATTCTCTTCTATTATCTGTTACTCTCTGTGCGCCGTGACCTTCAATCTCTCTCCATCTCCCCAAACTCTATACTCCAGCAGAACTAAAAGTACTGGAAGTTCCTTGAATGTGCCCTGCTGTTATGGGTTTTTGTTCCTTTGCTTGTGCCACTCTCTACTTGAAATACCTGTCATACAAAGATACATTTAATTTTAAAGTCTTTCTGGGAAAATTCTCTATGAAGACTTTCATGATCACCCGTCTAGGTTAAATCTATTACTCACCCATTTGGTGCCCCACAGTGTTCTGTGTCCATTACAGCAAGGCACATGTTCTATTCATTTCCACTTATTGATTTTTATATCCACCTTCCATGGCTGCTTAATTTCTATATGCTCAGCATCATTGTAGTGCCTCACATGTAGTAGGTTATTAATAAGTATTTATTGGATTAATTTATTAAATGACTTAAGCAAGGGGAAATACCGTCTCCCTGGAAAAATAAAAGTTTTTATTTTTCTAATACTAAGGCACATACAACTCTACCCCACCTTTCTCTGCAGCTACTTGGAAGTACAGGGTCAAGCGTGAGAAATCAGCTTTGTTAACCCTCATTTTTGGAGTATTTGAATTCTTTCTTTTACTTTATGTATTCAAAACTTTAGATTATGTGATCTAAAAAGTAAGGTGTGTGTATGTGTGTGTGTGTGTGTGGTGTGTGTGTGTGTGTGTGTAGAAAGATGAGTAAGTATTTACTCATCTTGTTGATAATTTCAACAAATAGTATTTCAGAAAATAAAAATATCTTCCTTGACACGTTTTGATACTTATAGGTGCACCAAATTATCAAAGTTTTTCAACATGTAAAATAAATAAGTGAACATTTCACACGAAGAAAATTTTCACATGAAGAAAATCGTATTCCAGCACTGAGAGTAATCTCTCCCTTTTTGAAATTTATAATTATATTCAGTGCATAGAAAGATGAACATCTTGAATAAATCTAACATTTTAAATCTGTAAATTTTAAATAATTTTCTTGACACAAACATTATCTATGGCTCCTGAAAATACCTAGTCAACATTTAGATCAAATACATAAATGGTATTGTGCTAAACACTGAAGTCTAAGGTCTGTGGTCTAGATTTTTGAGAAATTTAGGGAAAAACATTGAGATATACAAATTCATTATCATATAGAAGAAGAATAACTAGAAAAATACAAGCCAAACCACTTACATAAGTCCTCAAGTTTGGTAAATTGATTTTCACACCAAAGACTTAGCTAATTATGTCAAATATTGGAATGTGTTTCAAAGTTGTATAAACAATAATGCAACAGATAAATGGTGTAATCTATTGTAATTAAGATATGTATCATTGTGGTAGAATTTGCAATCAGTATCTTTAATACATATGTGCACATGTAACTTGGAGGAACTCTTGGAATGAGTGAATTCATGGTTTATTATACAGTTGATTTATCAAACAGAACATAATTCATACTTGTTGATATTGTTATGTTTGTATAATTATCAGAGATATGCTGGTATATGTTTAATAACTATTCTCCGGGGGAAAAAAAGTCCTGATTTGCAATGTTTGCCTATTGCCATGGTGTAAATTCTCCTACCACAGCCAATTTAAAGCTACCACTGTGAGGTTACCTAACACAGTTAGGAAGAAAGCACACGTTTGGCTCTTGTGACTCTACAAACCAGCTAGCACACCACCTGCCACACTCTTATGCTTCTTAGATTTTCAGTAGAAGCCCACTGTTTTGATGCAGCTACATCTGTAATTAAATGATAAAAGAAGCCATACATGTGAGGCAGATTACTTCGAAGAGCTGTACTCAAGGATTCCTTTATTTCTCTGAATTCCCTCAAACAATTAAAGCACGGAATTCAAGTTGTGCTTTGTTTATTTCTAATTAAGCCTGGGATGATAATTTTCTAAGAATTGTATTGAAATTTTCAAATCCAGGAAAGCTTTACCCATCCATTCTGTTATATGGGCTGCTTGAACATTGCTCTTAAATTGGGGCCCATAGGTCTCAGAAAATGAGAAAATATCAGCTTCCCAGCAGGTTCTGTTTGAATGTACATCTATAATTGATGAGATGTATTCACATATTAGCGTTTGCTTTTTTTTCTTCAGCTTTTGAAACTTTTCCAGATGCCATTATGAGTTAGTTCCTAAAGATTAGGTCTCTGAAGAGATGCACAAAGGCTTTGCTTAGAAAGGATATGACATTTCTTCATCTGTAAGTTGGAGACAGCATTATATTATGGAGAAAAACAACTTAGATTTTTATGGTCACTGTCTATTGTATAGAAAAAAAAAACCCTGCTTAAATAAGCAATATTTTAGGTAATATAAGTAAAACTTGTGCAAGGTTACTAGTTACTGAAACTAAAGCTTGTTTTGAATGTTTGTTTTTAATATTCAGATGGTTGCAGCTTTATCTTTTACATATATTTAGTGTCCTTTGGGATTTTTCAGAGTGATGTACAAGCAAAGGTAGGAGCGTGAAAAAATGTTGAATCAAATAAAACCAAATGTCTTTCTGAGCATTGAAGTTTATACATTTTATTGTATTTTTTATGATGGTTTCTAGAGGGGATTATCTTCCAGAACACCTAGTTTTCATCAATCCTGAAAATATTTCTGCAATAATAACCTTACTCTTCAGGTTTCTTTAGACCTGTTTCCCAAATTGTGTACCAAGAGCACACAAGTACCCTGATGGTCCTTGCAAGAAAAGGGGAGATTATACAGTCAAGTATGAAAATGGTTATATACACTGGCCCCTATTAAAGAGTCAAGATGCACATAAGAATATTAAAGGACTCTGAGAAAGTCCTGCAGAAAAAGAAATTGTTATATTTGCTTAAAGCATCTCCCAGTAATATTGACCCTGGACTCCTCTTTTTCTGTTATCCTATTAACATCCATGAAGCATACTTTTGGGAATATCTTCTTTACAAAATCTTTTAGAAAAAATATTGAATTTATACTTTTCTTGTCAATATTGTACAACACACAGCTAACTTAAAATTCAGAAACAAGTTTCTACGTTTTCTAAAAATTGAAAATAACAAAAATTGACTCAAGAGATATAGATATACTAAACAAAACAATGATCATGGAAGGAACTCATTACATTGTTAAATTAGGGTCTTGGCTGTAAAAATACCAAAGAATTTCATGGATGAATATTTTCAAACCTTCAAAGAACAGGTAATTCCTATGCAATTTAAATTGTTTCAGGCATAGAAAATAAAGGATTCCAATTCGTAAAAAAAAACCCAAACTACTATGACACTGACTCCAAAATCTGACAAAGACACCACAGAAAAGAAAATGATAAATCATCTCACTTATGAATATTAATGAAAGACAGTAAATAAAATCCAGAGAATAAAATGCAGCGCTACATTAAAAGAATAATATGTCATGACCAAGTGGGGTTTATTTCAGGAATGCAAGACTGTTTAGCAATATGAAATCTCCTAGTACAACTGACTACAGGTCAAAGAAGAAAAACCCTTCATAAAATAGGAAGAGAAGAATACTTGTTTGAATAAAATGATATGCATATCTCAAACCAGTTTCTAGCATTGTTCTTGGTGATGAAACACTTTCAAGCACACCCCCTGAAGTCAGAAATAAGTCAGGTGTGTGTTGTTTTCCCATTATTATTTACTATTTTTCTGAAAATGTTATAGACAGTGAAATTAGACAAAAGGATGAAATAATGATGATAAACATTGGAAAAGAAGGGGCAAGATTATCACTATTTACAGATAACATGATTATATATTTGAAAAACTCGAGAGAATCAATAAGAAAAAGTACTATTAGAAAGACTAGAGGAATCCAATAATGTGGTCACAAAATATATACAATGGCTTTGGTGAAACAATAAACGAGAAAATGATATAGGGAAAATATTCCAATTATAATTGCAAAAAATAAAAAAAGTAGTAACAAGCCAAATACCTCAGAATAAGTGTAACAAGAAATATATAGTTGCTAAATGAAGAATGAGATTTGAATAAATGGATACATACACCTTTTTTTTCTGGATAACAATATGCAATATTAAAACTATGAAAAAATTCTAATTCACATATATAGCCATTGTAATTCTAATTAAAATCCCAGCAGAGTAACTCTGAAATTCACCTAGAATAATAAATATGTAAGACTAGGCAATATATTTCAGTATTTTTCAAGTTTCTGCCATGAATAATATGATGTAAAATAACATTAGCCAAATAACAGAATATTCCTAAGATTTCACTGGCTTAATATAATAGAAATGTATATGTCGTTTAAGTCACAGTCGGTGAGGGTTTGCCTTGCTAGATGTGCCTCTTTGTGATTGTTCAAGGATCCAGGCTTTTGTTATCTTGTGGCTCCACCTTTGTTTAAGTCCTCCGAGTTCTACCCGTTAGAGTTGCTTCTTAATGTCTTTGCCCATAAACACATATCACTCCCAGGCCAGATCTTAGACACACAGTCTTAACCTTTTGTGGAGCTAGGAAATGAGATCTAGCTGTGTACGCTGGAAGATAATAAAACGTATTTTGACAAAACAGAGCAATCTGGCAACACTTTTATAATCAGAAACCAAAAAGCAGATTCTAAAATACATAATATGCATCAACTGTATCTGTCTTAAATATCGACAATCCAATTAACTAAGGGTATCAGTCCTTTTTAAAATACAGACTTCCCCTCTTAGGTTGAATAATACTATCTTGCAAAAAGAAACTAATTGTTTGTAGCCTGATGGTGTGTAGAAACATGCCTTAGCATTTGTGCACAGCTGCGCTAGTTGGAGGCGCTAAGTGGGTAGATTTTCTAGTAGTTCTCAGTGCTTTCAAACTTCGCTGAAATTTGTGTGGCCTTGCTGCTTTCTCCTACATCTGGAACATAGAATGAACAAAGCACATGGAACTCAATCTGGCAAATGTGTGGTACTGATGACATCTTGAGAACATGGGTGTCTTTCAACAATTATTACAGTCTGTGAACACTGATTTTATGTTGTATGAGCTATGAGCTTGGGAAATTATATGAGGATGTTTCCTAAACATATATTCCAAGTGTAGCCACTTCATAGTATTTTTGTGAGAATCAATTGCAATCATGTGTGCAAAATTACTGTTTTGCATAAGAAATGTACAATTTGGTAGATCTTTTAGATCTTTATTCTTTCCTCAAGTATAAATTGAGCACTTAGAGCACCCAGACACTGTTCAAGGCACTGGGCATGGTGCCGTTCATGACAAGGGACACACTTCCTGCTTTCAAAGAGCTTCCGGTTGGGGGTGGATGGCATACAGGGGACATAAATGAATATATAAACAAGTAGAAAAGATAATTTCAAATAGTGATAAGTATTATGAGTAACATTAGACAGCCTACTACTCTAGAGAGTGGAGGGGAGCAGGGGCTGACTATAGAGCTAGGTAGGCGTGGTATGTTCCAGAAGGCAGAGCTTGTGATGATACCTGTATCATGAGCGGGGCAAGTTTAACAAAAAACTCTCAATAAATATTTGCTGAATGAATGTGTTTACTTATTTATTTTTGATTCATCTTTAAATTCATTTTACATCATGAGGTAAAAGGTAAAATCTTTTCAACAGCTGAAATAACTCTAAATAAGCATACAAATGATTTTCCTGATCTAAATGAAGTTATATGTTTGGACATCAGGCAGAATGACAACTCAATCTGTCAGCTTTTTAAACGAACTAGAACTTTTAAAAAGAAATAGAATTTTGTAATGAATGCAGCACTTAAAATTAGCCACAAATGTAAATGTTATGGCTTCTACTTCTGGCTACTCTCCCTGGGTCTCTGCTTTCGCGCTCACCCTGCTCTCTTCCTTTACAACACGGTTAGTGTCATCATTCTTGGTGACTTTATCCATGTAGCTCCTCCATCCTAGCAATTAAACAACTATACTTGTTTTCTCATCTGTAAATTTGGACTCATAATTCCTTCCTAGTCACTCAGAGGACTGATGTAAGAATCAATTGTCATGATTTATGTGAAAATACTGTGTTATAAAGCATTATTTTATATTTTTCTAGGCTTGTAGACCATTCTAATGAACCAGTGCTGTAATTTATTAAATGAGTCTGTTGCTGACTTTCTCCACTGTTTCCTTCATAGGAAAAGAAAAACGTACTTCTGGTTAATTAAATGCATATCTAAACTTTAAATAAAAACCATTTCCTAGGCTGGGCTTCAAGATGGTGGAGGAGTAAGACGTGGAGATCACCTTCCTCCCCACAAATACGTCAGAAATACATGTACCTGTGGAACAACTCCTACAGAACACCTACTGAATGCTGGCAGAAGACCTCAGACTTCCCAAACAATATGTATGTTTTTTCCTTTTTCTCTTTTTGTGAGTGATTATGTGTATGCTTCTTTGTGTGATTTTGTCTATATAGCTTTGCTTTTACCGTTTGTCCTAGGGTTCTGTCTGTCCGTTTTTTTTTTGTTTGTTTGTTTGTTTGTATTTTTAGTATAGTTTTTAATGCTTGTTATCATTGGTGAATTCCTTTTTTGGTTTGGTTGCTCTCTTCTTTCCTTTCTTTTTTTTTTTTTTCCTTTTTTTATTACTTATAATTTTTTTACTCTAATAATTATTTTTTATTTAATAACTATTTTATTTTCTTTTTCTCTTTCTTTCTCTCTCTCTCTCTCTTTCTTTCCTTCTTTCTTCTTTCCTTCTTTCTTTCTTCTTTCTTCTTTTCTTTCTTTCTTTATCCCTTTTCTTCTGAGCCGTGTGGCTGACAGGGTCTTGGTGCTCTGACCGGGTGTCAGACCAGTGCCTCGGAGGTGGGAGAGCCGAGTTCAGGACATTGGTCCACCAGAGACCTCCCAGCTCCACATAATATCAAACGGTGAAAGCTCTCCCAGAGATCTCCATCTCAACACTAAGACGCAGCTCCACTCAATGACCACCAAGCTACAGTGCAGGAAACCCTATGCCAAACAAATAGCAAGAAAGGAACACAAACCCACCCATTAGCAGAGAGGCTGCTTAAAATCACAATAAGGTCACAGACACCACAAAACACACCGCCAGACGCAGTCCTGTCCACCAGAAAACCAAGTTCGAGTTTCATCCACCAGAACACAGGCACTAGTCCCCTCCACCAGGAAGCCTACACAACCTGCTGAACCAACCTGAGCCACTGGGGGGCAGACACCAAAAACAATGGGAGCTATGAACCTGCAGCCTGCGAAAAGGAGACCCCAAACAGAGTAAGTGAAGCAAAATCAGAAGACAGAGAAACACACAGCACATGAAGGAGCAAGGTAAAAACACACCAGACCAAACAAATGAAGAGGAAATAGGCAGTCTACCTAAAAAAGAATTCAGAATAATGATAGTAAAGATGATCCAAAATCTTGGAAATAGAATGGAGAAAATAAAAGAAATGTTTAACAAGGACCTAGAAGAACTAAAGAGCAAACAAACAATGATGAACAACACAATAAATGAAATTAAAAATTCTCCAGAAGGAATCAGTAGCAGAATAACTGAGGCAGAAGAACGTATAAGTGACCTGGAAGATAAAATAGTGGAAATAACTACTGCAGAGCAGAATAAAGAAAAAAGAATGAAAAGAATTGAGGGCAGTCTTAGAGACTTCCGGGACAACGTTAAATGCACTAACACTCAAATTATAGGGGTCCCAGAAGAAGAAGAGAAAAAGAAAGGGACTGAGAAAATATTTGAAGAGATTATAGTTGAAAACTTCCCTAATATGGGAAAGGAAATAGTCAATCAAGTCCAGGCAACACAGAGAGTCCCATAAAGGATAAATCCAAGGAGAAATATGCCAAAACACATATTAATCAAACTATCAAAAATTAAATACAAAGAAAAATATTAAAAGCAGCAAGGGAAAAACAACAAATAACATACAAGGGAATCCCCATAAGGTTAACAGCTGATCTTTCAGCAGAAACTCTGTAAGCCAGAAGGGAGTGGCAGGACATATTTAAAGGGATGAAAGGGAAAAACCTACAACCAAGATTACCCTACCCGGAAAGGATCTCATTCAGATTTGACAGAGAAATTAAAACCTTTACAGACAAGCAAAAGCTAGGAGAATTCAGCACCACCAAACCAGCTTTACAACAAATGCTAAAGGAACTTCTCTAGGCAGGAAACAAAAGAGAAGGAAAAGACCTACAATAACAAACCCAAAACAATTAAGAAAATGGTAATAGGAACTTACATATCGATAATTACCTTAAATGTAAATGGATTAAATGCCCCAACCAAAAGACATAGACTGGCTGAATGGATACAAAAACAAGACCCATATATATGCTGTCTACAAGAGACCCACTTCAGACCTAGAGACACATACAGACTGAAAGTGAGGGGATGGAAAAAGATATTGCATGCAAATGGAAATCAAAAGAAAGCTGGCTTAGCAATTCTTATATCAGACAAAATAGACTTTAAAATAAAGACTATTACAAGAGACAAAGAAAGACCCTACATAATGATCAAGGGATCCATCCAAGAAAAAAGATATAACAATAGTAAATATTTAGGCACCCAACATATGAGAACCTCAATACATAAGGCAAATGCTAACAGCCATAAAAGGGGAAATCGAGAGTAACACAATCATAGTAGGGGACTTTAACACCCCACTTTCACCAATGGACAGATCATCCAAAATGAAAATAAATAAGGCAACACAAGCTTTAAATGACACATTAAACAAGATGGACTTAATTGATATTTATAGGACATTCCATCCAAAAACAACAGAATATACTTTCCTCTCAAGTGCTCATGGAACATTCTCTCTAGGAAAGATCATATCTTGGGTCACAAATCAAGCCTTGGTAAATTTAAGAAATTTGAAATTGTATCAAGTATCTTTTCCGACCACAATGCTATGAGACTAGATTAATTAATTACAGGAAAAATTCTGTAAAAAATACAAACACATGGAGGCTAAACAATACACTAATTAATAACCAAGAGATCACTGAAGAAATCAAAGAGGAAATCAAAAAATACCTAGAAACAAATGACAATGAAAACACGACCAAGCAAAACCTATGGTATGCAGCAAAAGCAGTTCTAACAGGGAAGTTTATAACAATA
Source organism: Balaenoptera musculus (assembly GCF_009873245.2). NCBI lineage: Eukaryota > Metazoa > Chordata > Mammalia > Artiodactyla > Balaenopteridae > Balaenoptera > Balaenoptera musculus. Next base: position 59,929,900 of record NC_045801.1, on the reverse strand, counting down.
CAATCCTACCTCAAGAAACAAGAAACATCTCAAATAAACAACCTACCCTTACACCTAAAGCAATTAGAGAAAGAAGAACAAAAACACACCAAAGGTAGCAGAAGGAAAGAAATCATAAGGATCAGACCAGAAACAAATGAAAAAGAAATGAAGGAAACAATAGCAAAATAAATAAAACTAAAAGCTGGTTCTTTGAGAAGATAAACAAAATTGATAAACCATTAGCCAGACTCATCAAGAAAAAAAGGGAGAAGACTCAAATCAATAGAATTAGAAATGAAAAGGAGAAGTAACAACTGACACTGCAGAAATACAAAGGATCATGAGAGATTACTACAAGCAACTATATGCCAATAAAATGGACATCCTGGAAGAAATGGACAAATTCCTTGAAAAACACAATCTTCCGAGACTGAACCAGGAAGAAATAGAAAATATAAACAGACCAATCATAAACACTGAAATTGAAACTGTGATTAAACATTTTCCAACAAACGAAAGCCCAGGCCCATTTGGCTTCATGGGCGAATTCTATCAAACATTTAGAGAAGAGCTAACACCTATCCTCAAGCTCTTCCAAAATTTAGCAGAGGGAGGAACACTCCCAAATTCATTCTACGAGACCACCATCACCCTGATACCACAACCAGACAAAGATGACACAAAGAAAGAAAACTATAGGTCAACATTACTGATGAACATAGATGCAAAAATCCTCAACAAAATACTAGTAAACAGAATACAACAGCACATTAAAAGGATCATACACCATGATCAATTGCGGTTTATCCAAGGAATGCAAGAATTCTTCAATATATGCAAATCAATCAATGTGATACACCATATTAACAAATTGAAGGAGAAAAACCATATGATCATCTCAATAGATGCAGAAAAAACCTTTGACAAAATAAACACCCATTTATGATAAAAACACGCCAGAAAGTAGGCATAGAGAGAACTTAACTTAATAAAGGCCATATATGACAAACCGACAGGCAACATCTTTCTCAATGGTGAAAAACTGAAACCATTTCCACTAAGATCAGGAACAAGACAAGGTTGTCCACTCTCACCACTATTATTCAACATAGTTTTGGAAGTCCTAGCCACAGCAATTAGAGAAGAAAAAGAAATAAAAGGAATCCAAATCGGAAAAGAAGAAGTAAAGCCGTCACTGTTTGCAGATGACATGATACTATACGTAGAGAATCCTAAAGATGCTACCAGAAAACTACTAGAGCTAATCAACGAATTTGGTAAAGTAGCAGGATACAAAATAAATGCACAGAAATCTCTTGCATTCCTATACACTAATGATGAAAAATCTGAAAGAGAAATTAAGGAAACACTCCCATTTACCATTGCAACTAAAAGAATAAAATACCTAGGAATAAACCTATCTAAAGAGACAAGAGACCTGTATGCAGAAAACTATAAGACACTGATAAAAGAAATTAAGGATGATACAAACAGATGGACAGATATACCATGTTCTTGGATTGGAAGAATCAGCATTGTAAAAATGACTATACTACTCAAAACAGCCTACAGAGTCAGTGCAATCCCTTTCAAACTACCACTGGCATTTTTCACAGAACTAGAAAAAAAATTTCACAATTTGTATGGAAACACAAAAGACCCCAAATAGCCAAATCAATCTTGAGAAATAAAAACCGAGCTGGAGGAATCAGGCTCCCTGACTTCAGGCTATACTACAAAGCTACAGTAATCAAGACAGCATGATACTGGCACAAAAACTGAAATAGAGATCACAGAATAGGATGGAAAACCCAGAGTAAACCCACGCACATATGGTCACCTTATATTTGATAAAGGAGGCAAGAATATACAATGGAGAAAAGACAGCCCCTTCAATAAGTGGTGCTGGAAAACTGGGCAGCTACATGTAAAAACCGAAATTAGAACACTCCCTAACACCCTACACAAAACTAAACTAAAATGGATAAAAGACCTAAATGTAAGGCCAGACCCTATTAAACTCTAGAGGAAACCATAGGCAGAACACTGTATGACATAAATCACAGCAAGATCATTTTTGACCCCCCCTCCTAGAGAAATGGAAATAAAAACAAAATAAACAAATGGGACCTAATGAAAGTTTAAAAAGTTTTGCACAGCAAAGAAACCATAAACTGACAAAAAGACAACCCTCAGAACAGGAGAAAATATTTGCAAATGAAGCAACTGACAAAGGATTAACCTCCAAAATGTACAAGCAGCTCATGCAACTCAATATCAAAAAACAAACAACCATATCCAAAAATGGGCAGAAGACCTAAATAGACATTTTTCTCAAGAAGATATACAGATTGCCAACAAACACATGAAAGTATGCTCAACATCACTAATCATTAGAGAAATGCAAATCAAAACTACAGTGAGGTATCACCTCACACCAGTCAGAATGGCCATCATCAAAAAATCTAGAAACAATAAATGCTGGAGAGAGTGTGGAGTAAAGGGAACACTCTTGCACTGTTGGTGGGAATGTAAATTGATACAGCCACTATGGAGAACAGTATGGAGGTTCCTTAAATAACTAAAAATAGAACAGCCATACGACCCTGCAATCCCACTACTGGGCATATACCCTGAGAAAACCATAATTGAAAAAGAGTCATGTACCACGGTGTTCATTGCAGCTCTATTTACAATAACCAGGACATGGAAGCAATGTAAGTGTCCATCGACACATGAATGGATAAAGAAGATGTGGCACATATATACAATGGAATATTACTCAGCCATAAAAAAGAAAGGAAATTGAGTTATTTGTAATGAGGTGGATGGACCTACAGTCTGTGATACAGAGTGAAGTAAGTCAGAAAGAGAAAAACAATTACCATATGCTAACACATATATATATGGAATCAAAAAAAAATGGCTATGAAGAACTTAGGGGCAGGACGGTAATAAAGACGCAGACGTAGAGAATATACTTGAAGACATAGGGAGGGGGAAGGGTAAGCTGGGATGAAGTGGGAGAGTGGCATGGACTTATATGTACTACCAAATGTAAAATCGATAGCTAGTGGGAAGCAGCCGTATTGCACAGGGAGATCAGCTTGGTGCTTTGTGACCACCTAGAGGTGTGAGATAGGGAGGGTGGGAGGGAGACACAAGAGGGAGGATATATGGGTATATATGTATATGCATAGCTGATTCACTTTGTTATAAAGCAGAAACTAACACACCATTTTAAACCAATTATACTACAATAAAGATGTTAAAAAAATATTTCTTAGCACTGCTTTAAAACGTAGTGTGTAAGTGAATACGAATGATAATTCTTGGATTTTTGTCTCCTCAGCTGATTGTCATCTCTGTGTTTTCATGGAAGTGTTTTTGGAAAGTTTGTTGATTATCATCCACTTCATGAATATGAATTCTTGGGGTTGAAAAGATCACAAAGCAAATAAAAACAAATAGAAAAATAACAGAGCCTATCTTTTTGTTAAGAATTCTCCGATAGGAGGGGATAAGCTGATCAAAGAGCGCCCTGAAATATTGTTCCATAAATAGCTTACATAACTTGATTTTAGAGATAGAGCATTCTAGAAGCTGAGTGACAAGGATCTTGGCTATCTTCAATATGCCTTTTAAATGTTATAGGTTTAGAGTTTAATATACTGTACAGGGCAATTTAGTCAGGTAACATGAAGTTACTTTTGGTAAAGTGTTTTTGGCAGAGTTAATGGCAACTTTGTTAGGAAAAACTAGGTAATTTCTCAATTCCACTCTCAATTATACCAGAAATAGCTGTGATTTTCCACCAAAAGCTTTTTAAAGAACAATTGGTGAAAGATTCTAGCACAGATGGAGAACTCTTACCCAAAATTAAGCCCTATATCATACATTAATATGGATTTTTTTAACCAAGACTCCTTATTTCCTGGGAAATGGGGCTGTGCTCATTTCCATTCTTTCCAAGTGGGTGTCAATTTTGGACCTGTAAGCATAAATTGAGGCCAATTCCTGTATGTGCTGTTGGTAAAGTATCTATGTGTCAACAATCCTCTGGAATAGTGTGGTTCAATTTCCCCCAGAAGAAGCATTCTTTTTAGGGAGAAAATTTATGTTGATTATTTTCAAATTATTGGAACTCCTCAGGCAATTTTCCAGCTGGCCAACCCCTATATACTGACTTGAGAAGAAGTGCCAATTTTGGATTTTTGGCAGTCTCTAGCATGACCTGGTCAACTTCAAGAGGCAGCTCAGGGAGAGATTTCTGCATCACATTTTAACACAATTACTAGTTTGCTTCTGGATGGAATCCAGCACTTTATTTTTTAATATATGAAGCTAAATATCTCTTTAAAATCACTTTCTCTTTATGTTCTATTTGTGAGAAACTGAAGAGGCTCTAAGTTAGGAAAAATCTAAAACAAAATATTCTTTCATTTATGGATTTTAAAACTAATTTCTCTGATATTTCCATTCATTATGTGATCATTTTGTATTTTTAGTGGAATTAATTTATTTATAGACGCAGAGTAATAATAATGATTATCTTTAAACTCTTGAGCAGTCTATAAATACTATTACAAAGGAATGAGACTGTGTGCTTCTCAAAGAGAACTGTGTTTCCTCTACATTATAGCCCTACAGGGCACCACAGTGCCTAGATTTGAAACACACACACACACACACACACACACACAGGACCAAATTTTCACAATGCATATCCAACCTCTGGGAGCAGCAAACATTTATTACTAACAATGACAGAATGTAGGTGGGATTGAAAAATTCTAAATTGCTGGGGAATAGCTTATTGATGCCAATGAAAAGAGAGACATAAATAACTTTTGAAAGCGTGACCATGAATAGATTCCCTAAGTTAACCAAGACTTAGTTTTTACACCTGCAAGATGAGGATAATAATACTCAACTTATATGATAATTATGAATATTAATCAAGCACCATGCCTAGTGCCTGGTAAATATTTAACAAATGATAATACTTCTGAGAATCAGTATGGGCTTTGAAGTCAAATTGTCCTGGGTTTGAATTTTGGCTCAATCGTTTACTAGCTGTATTATGATTGGGCAAATTAATGAACTGGGCCTCATTTTCCATCTAGTGTTAGATGAATGAAAAGTATATAAAGTAAAGTATATAACGTGTGCAGCCCAGATGTCAATAAATGTTGTTTTTATAATTAATAAAACATGATCAGTTTGAAGATGCCCCAGTGGTAAAATTGGGTGGCACCAGCTGGCTCAGTGCTTTTCAATTTGCCTCCCATGGTGCTTGATTATGGGATAGACATTCTCTCTACGATGTTTATGTAAAGTGTAAAATATATTGTTTTTCCACATGAATTTTCATTTGAAGAAAGAGTTGTGTCGCTAAGAGAAGCTTAAAAAACATCCATTTAGTCCAAAGTCATTAATTAACAGATGCGGTGGTTGAAACTCAGGGAAGTTAATAATGAAGCAGTCAGGATTGGAATTCAGGTCAGCAGAATTCTGACTTGAAGTTATATGATATTTCCACTATTTCATTCTCAGTGGTAGTTTAGTTTTCACTTTAATGATATGGCTTCAGGAATCGAGACAATGTCTGCAATTTTTTCTTGAACTATGTGCTAATTAAAAGAACCATGTGCTAATTAAAAACAAATGTTTCTAAAATTTGTTTTAAAGAATTACTAAAAACGAAATGAGGGGAAAATACTATTATTAGGTGTATTTGTCTAGATTTTCCAGAGAAACAGAACCAATAGGAGATATACAGTTCTATCTATCTATCATCTATCTATCAATCTATCTATCTTCTATCTATCTATCATCTATCTATCTATCTGGAGAGATCTATTATAAGGAATTGGTTTATATGCTTATAGAGACAAAGAAGTCTCAAGACCTACAGTCAGCAAGCTGGAATCCCAGGGGAGCCAATGGTATAGTCTGAGTCTGAGTCTGGGGGCCTGAGAACCAAGAGAGCCTATGGTGTTAACTTTAAGTCCAAGCTTGAGTCCAAAGGCAAGAGAAGACCCAGGTCCCAGCTCGAAGACTATCAGGCAGAGAGAGCAATTCTCTCTTGCTTTGCATTTTGCTCTATTCAGGCCTTCAGTGGATTGGACAAGGACCACCCATATTGAGGAAGGCAATCTGCTTTATACAGTCTACCAATTCAAAAGCGAATCTCATCTGGAAATGCGTTCACAGACACACCCAGAATAACCTTTAACTTAACGTCTGAACACCCCATGGCTCAGTTAAGGTGACACATAAAATTAACCATTACACTAGGTAAAATACATTTTTATCACTGATTTCCAAGTACCAGGATGCCTAGTTTTACTTCATTTCACTTTATCATGCTTTGCAGATGTTTCGTTTTTTACAAATTGAAGGTTGTGGCAACCCTCCATGGAGTCAGTCTACCGGCATCATTTTTCCAACAACATTTGCTCATTTCATGTCTCTGTGTCACATTTTGGTAACTCTCAAAATATTTCCAACCCTCCACCGGCAAAATGATGATGACTTGTTTATGGCTCAGATGATGGTTAGCATTTTTTAGCAATAAAGTATTTTTTGAATTAAGGTATGTACCTTAATTTTTTTTAGACGTAATGCTATTGCACACATAATAGATTATATTATAGTGTAAACGTAGATTTTATATGCACTGGGAAACCAAAAAATTCATGTGACTCACTTTACTGTGTTATTTGCTTCATTACAGTGGTCTGGAACTGACCCCACAATATCTCCAAGGTATACTTGTATAGATTTTTAAGATGTACATATATTCTCCAATATCAATATTCACTCATTCTCAATACATGAAAGTTTAGTTTTTCATATAGCTAAAATAAATTTTCTACATATTCTAATGTGTTCATTCCCCAGTATATTACTTATTTAACATTGTCTGAGTCTTTGTGTTTTATGATAATTTATTGCTTAAGTAACTTGTCTATCAATTTGGTCAATATTATTTTATTATGTTTAGAATTCTTGTTATTCTGATATTAGTTCAGGGTATTTGATAATAGTTCCCTTAAGTCTTGAGTTTCCCTTAATTTTTCTTGGTATACACAAATATTCTGAAGTAAGGAGATCAAATAACCCAAATGGGTTTATTTTGAATCCAGAAGAAAAATAATGTCATGACATTTATAAGAAATAAAATAATGGCAAGGATTTTCTGTGGTCATTCATACATAGCAAAACAGAAAAGTGTGAATTAATCAGATCATCTGTTCATACTAACCTACTCCTTAAGATTATTTTACTGTCCTTTGGCAGAGAGAGGGGGAAAAACAATACTTTCTTTCCTCTCTTCTTCAATATTTGACACTTTATGGAATTATAAAAACAATTAGGAAAGATTTCATTCAATTTTTACCTTGATGGTATTTGATAGCATATTTCATCCCGTAGTTGATATATTCTGACACCTATTTATTAAGATGTATATAAAATTTTCCAAAAAATTGAAAGGTAGCATGTTAATAGATGCATTTCTACCTTTAAAATACCAGTTTTAGTAACTGTCTAAATATTGAAAGTGTTACTCAATTAAAACTCCTCTGAAGTTATGCTATATTTCTATTTGAGCAAATTATTATTAATTTCTACTTCACCCAATTCAGCATTTTTGAGCATTTGACCAGGACTTGGATGAGGTTCACAAAAGTTTTGTGAATAGCAAAAATTGCATCATGATAGAAATTTAATAGAACAAACTTGGAATAGTTTGGAAGCACTTTTCTATATACAACACTTTTGCTTAGAAAGGTGATCATTAGGCTATCTTCCTTCATTTCCTTAGGTCGTTAACGCTGTTAAACACCCTCTCTTTCTTTTCTTTTCTTTTTTTTTAACATCTTTATTGGAGTATAATTGCTTTACAATGGTGTGTTAGTTTCTGCTTTATAACAAAGTGAGTCAGCTATACATATACATATATCCCCACGTCCCCTCCCTCTTGTGTCTCCCTCCCACCCTCCCTATCCCACCCCTCTAGGTGGTCACAAAGCACCGAGCTGGTCTCCCTCTCTTGCTTAAACATTCAACTCTTCTGGATTCTATGGCACCACATTGCTATCTGGGAACATCAAAAAGCCACTCTTGCCTCTCAGTGGGAATGCACACAACCAAGCCTCAAGACCATCTTATGGCAACTCGCCTCCACTGGTTTACATCTTTGATTATGACTTTTGCAATTTGATCACGTAGTAATTGACTTCTACATTGCTCTCAGAAGCTTTGTTATGAGCTGCCCCAGGTGCCTGCTATTTAGCAGGACAGGCCCTTCTCCCCTCATGCCCTAGATCCAGAGGGTCCAAGATAATACATTTCCTCTGGTTTTATTCCTGCTTTGGCGTTCTGCTGTCTCCATTGGCTTTACTTCTTGTTTCATAAGCTTGCCTAATGCACTTATTTATTTTTCTCCTTTATCACACCACCATGGCTCACAGCCTCTGGTGCCCCCTTTCACCTGAATCCATATCAGCTTCGGTCTCTCTCTTGGGCTTCCACCCACATTTTTTTTATAACTATATATTTGATTGATTGATTGATTGATTGATTGATTGGCTGCGTTGGGTCTTGTTTGCTGCGTGCAGACTTTCTCTAGTTGCGGCGAGCAGGGGCTACTATTCGTTGTGGTGCTCGGGCTTCTCTTGTTGCGGAGCATGGGCTCTAGGCGCGCGGGCTTCAGTAGTTGTGGCTCGCGGGCTCTAGAGCACAGGCTCAGTAGTTGTGGTGCACGGGCTTAGTTGCTCCGTGGCATGTGGGATCTTCCCAGACTAGGGCTCGAACCCGTGTGCCCTGCATTAGCAGGTGGATTCTCAACCACTGCACCACAAGGGAAACCCTTCACCCGCATTTAAAACCACTTACCAGACATTTTTGGGGTGTTTTGCTCTCACCTCAAATTAACAGGTTTCCCCTACCTTCCATTCTTCTATATCACTGCCCATGACAACAATACTATCTTTGTAATCTCTCTAAGATGTTCTCTTTCTTATTCTACATTTAAGGCTGTTACTAGATTGTTCCTTTTATTACTTCTCTTAGATATGATGTTCCTTAACAGTTCTTGCTTATTTAACCTAATCTATTGACTGTTAATTCTAATTCATCAACAAATTTGCCAAATGAAGTCTCTCATCTTATCTCTTCCAGGTACTTCAGCTAGATTACTCCTCCTAAAACATCGCTCTATGCATATCACTGCCTAGATCAAAACCATCAGTGACTATCTCTGCCCAGTTAATTGGAGTCCACACTCCTTATGCATTATTGAAAATCTCAAATATTCTGGCCCCATCCCACCTTTTCCACATATCACACATGACTCCCTCTTTCCAAACACAATTTATTTGTAATGCCCCAATACGCCTCACATATTATTCTCTTCACCTTTGCACACAGGCTTTGCTTCACCTAGCATGGTTACCCTCATCATAATTGCTCTGAATTTTGATCATTCTTGAGTCATTCTTTAGTCCAACTAAAGTTCTACCTCTTTCATAAAATTTCTGACAGGTAATTTTTTTTTTGGAACTTCTAAAGAACTCCTTTCACTCATTTGGCAAAATTGTCAACACAATATTAATACACACTATCTTAGAGGCATATATTTTCTCTTCTCAAAAATAATGTTAAGTTCCTTAAGGGAAGTGTCTTAGGAGTTTCGTATTCCCATTGTCTATATTAATTTGCATATAATCTGTTTTGTTATAATAGATAAATCTGCTCTTGTATTTTAGTCTCTTATCAGCTTCATATCCTATGTAAGATCTAGATTTTATCCTAAAAAACATTATTTTTCAATAATTTGATTTCTCTTTTCTGAAGTACTGCACAGTGGTTCAGGATTGGGTGCTTGAGTGTCCAGGTAGGGGAAGGTCAACTGGTGAAACATCTGCCCTTCCCCTATTTCTTATTTTAAAAATCTATATTGGGAGGTTTTATTCTATGGTTTTACCAGCACAAAACTCTATATTGGAAAGGTGAAACTCAAAGTCACATGGACATTTAGTATTGTTTATTTTAACATTATCTTTATTAAATAGGATTAGTATTTTGGAAATATTTTACCTAATAAGCAAAACTTTACAAAATAAATTGAGGGGGTTTTGTTAACTAAAAGCTCAAAAGGTTAACTGTGTGATGTATCTAACAAAAAGTGAAAGCATGATTTTTATTGCATTTTAAGAAATTTAGAACAATTCTGTCAGGTTAAACACTTTTCCAGTATGAGACACATCACTTGTAGGAACATTGACAGAACCTGATAGATTTAGAGGTTAGTACACGGTATGTTGAGGGAAGTCAAAAACGATAACTTTGAGAAATGACAAAGTATTGAGGACAGTATTTAGCTCAAAAAGAGAAATACTCATAGAAATATGGTACATATTTTGAAGGACTATCTTATGGTTGAAATGTCAACTTGTTTTGTGTGATTTCCAAAGGCAGAACCAGAAAAAATGAGAGTTATAGAGGCATATTTTAGCCCAATATCAAAAATCATATTCTATTGGAGGGTCTGAAACATGAGATGGACTGCTACATGATGTATAGATACTTCCATGTTGTTGAAAATATTTAAAAAGAAATGTTTATTTCCTTATCTTTATTAATGTTTCCTGTGCACTTAAATTGTACTTTTATGACACTTACTACTTTCTACCTTGCTTAATAGTGTAGTAAAATATTAAGAGTAACACACGCATAGGTGTGTATGTGTGTGTGTATCTTGAAGCTCTTTTTTTTAACATTAGCTGGGGCTTCAGAGGTTAAAAACATATAATCTTTGCCAAGTCACCTCACCTCCATAGAAGTTCCGGATGAGTTAAGAATTTGGGAAAGCAGTTCTGTTAATGTTAGTAATCAGCCACTTTAATTTACTGTATGGGGTTAAAGGATTGACAGAGGACATCTTTAGAGAAAATTATTCTTTAGTAAGAAAGGGGAGTAAGATACTTTACTCTTACCTGAAGCCAGTGAGTAGAACTTTAAAGTTTATTTATATCCCTGAAGTTTAGGGAACTGGTGTCTGACTCTTGACAAGAGAATTCTAAAGGCAAAAAGAACGTAGGCAAAGCACCTGTTTGGCAGCAAAGACAAAGGGAAAGAAGACTGCCTTACAAGCCAACTGCACCTTCATATTTGCAGGAAGTTTGTGTAAACTTTTCCTTAAGCCAAGTAGACCCATGGGAGAGAGACATTGAGGGGAATACTTTTTCATCCACAAAGATCACTGGGAAGATTCAAAGTTTCAGCTGCTGGAAGGAAAAGAGCATCATGGAAATCGTCTGCATCATGGAAATTGCAATTGGAGATATCTAATGAGGTAAACTCTGAGAAACCCAGTGAAGAGTCCAGAAGAAAGAGTCAACCCTGAGTATATGAAACCTAAAGTACATGGATGATTTTCGATGACAGTACCAATCGCCCACACAGGCCTGGGGGGAGAAGGTCATTTCCCCTTGTCCCTCTCTCCCTGAGCCCCAGGAGGGACTGGATACTGTGACTTGAGAGTGAATCTCAGTAAATCCACTAGCTAAGGGAAGACCTCCTCCTCTGCTAACTTTCCAAATTGTGGTAGCACTAAGCTAGATGAGGGAAGACCTCAACTGTTGACAGTTCAGAATTTTGATTACTACACTGGACTGGACATTTTAATTACCAAACTGAGACTGTTAATATGAATACAATGAGGAGAGGACTATTAATTATTCAAGACCAAAAGTGATAAAACTTGCTTCAGGTGTCATCAGGGGCAAGAAAAGAATTAGCCCACAGAGTTGTTTATTTATAATAAATAAACCTGGAATCTATGAATTTGTGAGACATGTCTCCATGAAGAATGTCATATAAGCTATACAACCCTCTGGGGTAGGAAATGACAATATTTCATGATTTAAATGCTCCCAGCTGTATATTTGAGACCTCTTCGATTATTCTAGGCCAGAGGTGTATTTTTGATATAGGAGAGGACATGGAGAGGCACCCTCAATCTGCAGAGTTCTCTCTGCTTTATGTCTTGTGGTTGTTTATCTCCTTGAAATTACTAGTAAAGCTTGAGATGAGGTAAGATCTCTGATTAACATGCATCTAATTTCACAATCAGCCTTTATGGGTTACTTAAAAACTTATTTAGTAATTAGACTAAACTGATTTTTATTTACCTGGACATAAATGAATCAAATGTGAAACTGCCCCAAATTTCATCCAGTTGTTAGCAAAACAGGTCAGGAAAGCTGGTGTGAACACACAGGTGGGGAAGAATAAAGTTATTTTCTACTTGTGCCCTTCAAAGTCCAGAATGTTTGATAAATCATGCACAATATTTATTTGTGTACATGCCTTTTATTCTCTTTTAGACTGTAAGCTCCTTAATCACAGCAGAAAAATCTTCATTTTTTTGTCTATTTTTAAAAATTTACTTTTTTAACATCTTTATTGGAGTATAATTGCTTTACAATGGTGTGTTAGTTTCTGCTGTATATAAAGTGAATCAACTATATGCATACATATATCCCCATATCCCCTCCCTCTTGAGTCACCCTCCCACCCTCCCTATCTCACCCCTCTAGGAGGTCACAAAGCACCGAGCTGATCTCCTTGTGCTATGCAGCTGCTTCCCACTAGCTAGCTATTTTACATTTGGTAGGGAATATATGTCAGTGGTACTCTCTCACTTCATCCCAGCTTACCCTTCCCCCTCCCAATGTCCTCAAGTTCATTCTCTACATCTGCATCTTTATTCCTGTCCTGCCCCTAGGTTCATCAGAACTTTTTTTTTTTTTTTTAGATCCCATATATATGTGTTACTATACCGTATTTGTTTTTCTCTTTCTGACTTACTTCACTCTGTATCACAGACTCTAGGTCCATCCACCTCACTACAAATAACTCAATTTCATTTCTTTTTCAATTGTATATGTGTGCCACATCTTCTTTATCCATTCATCTGTCGATGGACACTTAGGTTGCTTCCATGTCCTGGCTATTATAAATAGAGCTGCAATGAACATTGTGGTACATGACTCTTTTTCAATTATGGTTTTCTCAGGGTATATGCCCAGTAGTGGGATTGCTGGGTCATATGGTAGTTTGATTTTTAGTTTTTTAAGGAATCTCCAAACTATTCTCCATAGTGACTGTATCGATTTACATTCCCACAAACAGTGCAAGAGGGTTCCCTTTTCTCTACACCCTCTCCAGCATTGATTGCTTTTAGATTTTTTGATGATGGCCATTCTGACTGGTGTGAGGTGATATCTCATTGTGGTTTTGGTTTGCATTTCTCTAATGATTAGTGATGTTGAGCATCCTTTCATGTGTTTGTTGGAAATATGTATATCTTCTTTGGAGAAATGTCTATGCAGGTCTTCTGCCCATTTTTGGATTGGGTTGTCTGGGTTTTTTTTTGATATTGAGCTGCCTGAGCTGCTTGTATATTTTGGAGATTAATCCTTTGTCAGTTGCTTCGTTTGCCAATATATTTTTTCCATTCTGAGGGTTGTCTTTTCACCTTGTTTAAGGTTTCCTTTGCTGTGCAAAAACATTTAAGTTTCATTAGGTCCCATTTGTTTATTTTTGTTTTTATTTCCATTTCTCTAGGAGGTGGGTCAAAAAGGATCTTGTTGTGATTTATGTCATACAGTGTTCTGCCTATGTTTTCCTCTCAGAGTTTTATAGTGTCTGGCCTTACATTTAGGTCTTTAATCCATTTTGAGTTTATTTTTGTGTAGGGTGTTAGGGAGTGTTCTAATTTCATTCTCTTACATGTAGCTGTCCAGTTTTCCCAGCACCACTTATTGAAGGAGCTGTCTTTTCTCCATTGTATATTCTTGCCTCCTTTATCAAAGATAAGGTGACCATATGTGTGTGGGTTTATCTCTGGGCTTTCTATCCTGTTCCATTGATCTACATTTCCGTTTTTGGGCCAGTACCATACTGTCTTGATTACTGTAGCTTTGTAGTATAGTCTGAAGTCAGGGAGCCTAATTCCTCCAGCTCAGGTTTTCTTTCTCAAGATTGTTTTGGCTATTCAGGGGCTTTTGTGTTTCCATACAAATTGTGAAATTTTTTGTTCTAGTTCTATGAAAAATGCCATTGGTAGTTTGATAGGGATTGCAATGAATCTGTAGATAGCTTTGGGTAGTAGAGTCATTATCACAATGTTTATTCTTCCAATCCAAGAACATGGTATATCTATCCATCTGTTTGTATCATCTTTAATTTCTTTCATCAGTGTCTTATAGTGTTCTGCATACAGGTCTTTTGTCTCTTTAGGTAGGTTTATTCCTAGGTATTTTATTCTTTTAGTTGCAATGGTAAATGGGAATGTTTCCTTAATTTCTCTTTCAGATTTTTCATCATTAGTGTATAGGAATGCAAGAGATTTCTGTGCATTAATTTTGTATCCTGCTACTTTACCAAATTTGTTGATTCGCTCTAGTAGTTTTCTGGTAGTATCTTTAGGATTCTCTACGTATAGTACCATGTCATCTGCAAACAGTGACGGCTTTACTTCTTCTTTTCCGAATTGGATTCCTTTTATTTCTTTTTCTTCTCTAATTGCTGTGGCTAAAACTTCCAAAACTATGTTGAATAATAGTGGTGAGAGTGGACAACCTTGTCTTGTTCCTGATCTTAGTGGAAATGGTTTCAGTTTTTCACCATTGAGAAAGATGTTGCCTGTTGGTTTGTCATATATAGCCTTTATTAAGTTGAGGTACGTTCTCTCTATGCCTACTTTCTGGAGCGTTTTTATCATAAATGGGTGTTTATTTTGTCAAAGGTTTTTTCTGCATCTATTGAGATGATCATATGTTTTTTCTCCTTCAATTTGTTAATATGGTGTATCACATTGATTGATTTGCATATATTGAAGACTCCTTGCATTCCTTGGATAAACCGCAATTGATCATGGTGTATGATCCTTTTAATGTGCTGTTGTATTCTGTTTACTAGTATTTTATTGAGGATTTTTGCATCTATGTTCATCAGTGATGTTGGCCTGTAGTTTTCTTTCTTTGTGTCATCTTTGTCTGGTTGTGGTATCAGGGTGATGGTGGTCTCGTAGAATGAATTTGGGAGTGTTCCTCCCTCTGCTAAATTTTGGAAGAGCTTGAGGATAGGTGTTAGCTCTTCTCTAAATGTTTGATAGAATTCACCCATGAAGCCAAATGGGCCTGGGCTTTCGTTTGTTGGAAAATGTTTAATCACAGTTTCAAATTTCAGTGTTTATGATTGGTGTGTTTATATTTTCTATTTCTTCCTGTTTCAATTTCAGAAGGTTGTGCTTTTCAAGGAATTTGTCCATTTCTTCCAGGATGTCCATTTTATTGGCATATAGTTGCTTGTAGTAATCTCTCATGATCCTTTGTATTTTCTGCAGTGTCAGTTGTACTTCTCCTTTTTCATTTCTAATTCTATTGATTTGAGTCTTCTCCCTTTTTTTCTTGATGAGTCTGGCTTAACGGTTTATCAATTTGTTTATCTTCTCAAAGAACCAGCTTTTAGTTTTATTGATCTTTGCTATTGTTTCCTTCATTTCTTTTTCCCTTATTTCTGGTCTGATCCTTATGATTTCTTTCCTTTTGCTAACTTTGGTTTTTTTTGTTGTTCTTTCTCTAAATGCTTTAGGTGTAAGGTTAGGTTGTTTATTGAGATATTTCTTGTTTCTTGAAGTAGGATTGTATTGTTATAAACTTCCCTGTTAGAACTGCTTTTTTGCTGCATACCATAGGTTTTGCTTGGTAGTGTTTTCATTGTCATTTGTTTCTAGGTATTTTTTGATATCCTCTTGTGTTTTTCAGTGATCTCTTGGTTATTTGGTAGCATATTGTTTAGCCTGCATGTGTGCGTATTTATTACAGTTTTCTTTTTCCTGTAATTGATATCTAGTCTCTAGAGTTGTGGTCAGATAAGATATTTGATACAATTTCAATTTTCTTAAATTTATAAGGATTGATTTGTGACCCAAGATATGATCTATCATGGAGAATGTTCCATGAGCACTTGAGAAGAAAGTGTATTCTGTTGTTTTTGGATAGAATGTCCTACACATATCAATTCAGTCCATCTTGTTTAATGTGTCATTTAAAACGTGTGTTTCCTTATTTATTTTCATTTTGGATGATCTGTCCATTGGTGAAAGTGGAGTGTTAAAGTCCCCTACTATGATTGTGTTACTGTCGATTTCCCCTTTTATGGCTGTTAGCATTTGCCTTATGTATTGAGGTTCTCATATGTTGGGTGCCTAAATATTTACTATTGTTATATCTTTTTTCTTGGATGGATCCCTTGATCATTATGTAGGGTCTTTCTTTGTCTCTTGTAATAGTCCTTATTTTAAAAGTCTATTATGTCTGATATAAGAATTGTAAGCCAGCTTTCTTTTGATTTCCATTTGCATGCAATACTTTTTCCATTCCCTCACTTTCAGTCTGTATATTTCCCTAGGTCTGAAGTGGGTCTCTTGTAGACAGCATATATATGGGTCTTATTTTTGTATCCATTCAGCCAGTCTATGTCTTTTGGTTGGGGCATTTAATCCATTTACCTTTAAGGTAATTAGTGATATCTATCTTCCTATTACCATTTTCTCAATTGTTTGAATTTGTTATTGTAGATCTTTTCCTTCTCTTCTGTTTCCTGCCTAGAGAAGTTCCTTCAGCATTTGTTGTAAAGCTGGTTTGGTGATGTTGAATTCTGTTAGCTTTTGCTTGTCTGTAAAGGTTTTAATTTTCTCCGTCGAATCTGAATGAGATCCTTGCTGGGTAGAGTAATCTTGATTGTAGGTTTTTCCCTTTCATCACTTTAAGTATGTCCTGCCACTCGCTTCTGGCTTACAGAGTTTCTACTGAAAGATCAGCTGTTAACCTTATGGGGATTCCCTTGTATGTTGTTTATTGCTTTTCCTTTGCTGCTTTTAGTACTTTTTCTTTGTATTTAATTTTTGATAGTTTGATTAATATGTGTCTTGGCGTGTTTGTCCTTGGATTTATCCTGTATGGGACTCTATATGCTTCCTGGACTTGATTGACTATTTCCTTTCCCATATTAGGGAAGTTTTCAAACTATAATCTCTTCAAATATTTTCTCAGTCCCTTTCTTTTTCTCTTCTTCTTCTGGGACCCCTATAATTCGAATGTTGGTGCCTTTAACGTTTGTCCCAGAAGTCTCTAAGACTGCCTCCAATTCTTTTCATTCTTTTTTTCTTTATTCTGCTCTGTGGTAGTTATTTCTACTATTTTATCTTTCAGGTCACTTATCCATTCTTCTGCCTCAGTTATTCCGCTATTGATTCCTTCTAGAGAATTTTTTATTTCATTTACTGTGTTGTTCATCATTGTTTGTTTCTTCTTTAGTTCTTCTAGGTCCTTGTGAAACGTTTCTTTTATTTTCTCCATTCCATTTCTGAGATTTTGGAACATCTTTACTATCATTACTCTGAATTTTTTTCAGGTAGACTGCCTATTTCCTCTTCATTTGTTGGTCAGGTGGGTTTTTACCTTGCTCGTTACTCTGCTCCATATTTCTCTGTCTTCTCATTTTGTTTAACTTACTATGTTTTGGGTCTCCTTTTTGCAGGCTGCAGGTTCATAGTTCCCATTGTTTTGGTGTCTCTCCTCAGTGGGTTGAGTTTGATTCAGTGGCTTTTGTAGGCTTCCTGGTGGAGGGGTCTGGTGCCTTGTTCTGGTGGGTGGGGCTGGATCTTATCTTTCTGGTGGGCAGGGCCACATCTGGTGGTCTGTTTTGGGGTTGTCTGTGAACTTAGTATGATTTTAGGCAGCGTCTCTGCTAATGGGTGGGGTTTGTGTTCCTTTCTTCCTAGTTGTTTGGCATGGGTCATCAAGCACTGTAGTTTTCCTGGTCATTGAGTGGAGCTGGGTCTTAGTGTTGACACAGAGCTCTCCGGGAGCACTCTCGCCAATTGATATTACATTGGGCCAGGAGGTCTCTGGTGGTTCCAATGTCCTGATCTCGGCTCTTCCACCTCAGAGGCTCAGGCCAGAAAGGGGGCTGGAGCACCAAGACCCTATCAGCCATACTGCTCAGAAAAAAAAAGGAGAAAAAAACAGAAAGAAAAAAAAAATACAAAAATTGAAAAAGAAAAAAATTATTAAAATAAAAAGATCAAAAATAAGAATAAAAAAAAGGAAGAAAGAAACCAAACCAATAAACAAATCCACCAGTGATACAACGCTAAACACTAAATTAAGATAAACATAAAATTCAGAAACAAATCTGTCGCAGACAGCAAACCCCAAGTCTACTGTTGCTCCCAAAATCCACTGCCAGAATTTTGGGACGATTCATTGTCTATTCAGAGGCAGGGTACATCAAGTTGATTGTGGGTATTTAATCTGCTGTTCCTGAAGCTGCACAGAGAAATTTCCCATTCTATTCTTTGTTTACACAGCTCCTGGGGTTCAGCTTTGGTTTTGGACCCACCTCTGCATGTAGGTCATCCTCAGGCATCTCTTCCCCACCCAGACAAGTGGGGGTTAAAGCGTGACTAATTAGGGGGCTCTTGCTCATTCAGTCCAGGGGGAGGGGAGGGAATGGTACTTATAATTGGAATGAAGGGTAAGCCTGCAGTGGCAGAGGCTGGCATGACGTTGCAACAGCCTCGGGCATGCTGTGTGTTCTCCCGGCGAAGTTGTCCCTGGATCACGGGACCCTGGCAGTGGCGGGCTGTACAGGATCCTGGGGGCGGTGTGGCATGTGGATAGTGACCTGTGCTTGCACACAGGATTCTTGGTGGCTGCAGCAGCAGCATTAGTATTTCATACCCATCTCTGGGGTCCAAGCTGATAGCCATGGCTCATGCCCATCTCTGAAGCTCGTTTAGGTGGTGCTCTGAATCCCCTCTCCTCACACATCCTGAAACAATGGTCTCTTGCCTCTTAGGTAGGTGCAGACTTTTTCCCCCAACTCCCTCCTGGCTAGATGTGGTGCACTAGCCCCCTTCAGATTGTGTTCACGTAGCCAGCCCCAGTCGTCTCCCTGAGATTTGACCTCTGAAGCCCAAGCCTCAGCTTCCAGTTCCCACCCACCATGGCAGGTGCGCAGACAAGCCTCTCAGGCTGGTGAGTGCTGGTCAGCACCGATCCTCTGTGTGGGAATCTCTCCGCTGTGCCCACTGCACCCCTGTTGCTGTGCTCTCCTCTGTGTCTCTGAAGCTTCCTCCCACTGCCCAGCCCCCTTCTCTGCCACTGAAGGGGCTTCCTAGTGTGTGGAAACTTTTCCTCCTTCACAGCTCCCTCCCAGAGGTGCAGGTTCCATCCCTATTTTTTTGTCTCTGTTTTTTCTTTTTTCTTTTGCCCTCCCCAGGTATGTGGGTATTTTCTTGCCTTTTGGGAAGTCTGAGGTCTTCTGCCAGCATTCGGTAGGTGTTCAGTAGGAGTTGTTCCACATGTAGATGTATTTTTGATGTATGTGTGGAGAGGAAGGTGATCTCCACGTCTTATTCCTCTGCCATCTTGAAGGTCCCTCCTATGGTCTAACGTCTTCATTTTTATGTTCTCAATTTCTATTATGTTAAGTTAAATATGAAAACTTTCAAGTGTTGTCTGGGGATGAGTATAAGTTTATTTTAACCTTTATAATGCACAATTCTATTAACTATTTAAAATATTCAATGTTTAACTCTTCACAGTGTGGGCCTATCATTAAAAATTGCAATTTGTCAAACACCATTCTCTTAAATGTGCTTTTTATAATGAAAGATTTCAAAGACCCAGAACTGACTTATTCAAACAATATTCTTTTTAAACACAATATCAGAGTAAGTATTTTGGTAACTCCATGAAATTAATTACTTATAACTGGATTTGAATTGTGTAGATAATTATATAGAAACATCACTGTATTGGGAATTGCTTGAATTCTGGTAGAAATAGAACTTATTGGCCTTGTGACCTTTGAAAAGTGTTCACTTTGACTAATTTTGTGGCTCCCTAAATCACTATGTCTTCATCTAAGTCTATAAAATTTGAGATATAGTGGTTGCTTTGCTTACACTCCAGATAGTTATGCAATAAATGCATTTAATACATATTTATCGTGTCTACTATGCAGCAGAATGGTAACTCTTTGTCATGTCTGAAGATTTATTCCTAGTCCTTTCTTATTCACTTTTCTTTGCTAACTTTTAAAATTGACTTTAAGTCCTATTTTACATACCAAAAATGCGCTCATTTTAAGTGTACAGTTTGATCTGTTTTTAACAAATGTATACCTAGTGTATATACACCAGTGACACAAACATCATGATCAACTTACTAACATTTCTATCTCCCCCAAACGTTCCCTACAACACTTTGTAGCTAATCCCCATCCTCTGCCTCCACCTCATGCAACCATTGATTTCTGTCACTAGAGATGAGTTTTTCCTGCCCTAGAACTTCATATAAATGGGTTCATGAAGTGTGTACTCCTTTATATCCAACTTTTTTGCTCAGCATAGTATTTTGGAGATTCACTCATGTTGTTGCTTGTGTCAGTAGTCCTTTAATAACTGAGGAGCATTCCCTTGTATGAATACACCACAGTTTGTTTATTCATTCACCTGTTTATGAACATATGGGTTATATTAGTTTTTGACTATTATGGATAAGAGTACCAACAACAGTTATGTACAAATATTTTGTGGACATTTATATTCAGTTATTTATTTTTTTGTAATACCTAGAAGTGGAATTTCTGGGTCATTTGGGAAACATATTCTCAACCTTATATAAGAAACTATCAAACAGTTCTCCAAATGGTTGTACCATTTGTTATTCCCCAAAATGGTACAAAATGGTTGTACCATTTGTTATTCCCAGCATGTGAGCATTCATGTTGCTTCACATTCTTACCAGTACTTTGTACTGTCAGTATTTTAAGTTTTTGCCATTTTAGTGGGTATGTATTGACACATCATTTTGGTCTAAAGGCATTTTCTTCATAATTAAAATATTTAGCATCTTTTCATGTGCTTACTGGCATTTCATATATCATCTTTGACGAAGTGTCTGTTAAAATAATTTGGCCAATTTTTTCTTTTCACCTGGGTTGTCCTCTTAGTTCTGACTTGTAGAAATTACATATATTTAGGGTATCAGTCTTTTGTCAGATATGTGTATTTTGAGTATTTTCTCCCAGTCTATATCATGCTTTTTAACTTTATCATTTTGAAGAGCAAACGTTTTTAATTTAAAAATCCAAAATATTTTTCTTTTATGGTTAGTGCTTTGAGTGCCCTTGCCTACTCCATGGTTGCAAATAATTTTCCTTACATTTTCTTTTAGAAATTTTATAGATTGAACCTTTACCTTCAGATATGTGATACATTTTTTATGTGAATTTTTAGATATGGATGAGATACCTAGTCCAGTATCAATTATTTCATCATAGCTGGAAGCAGATGCTCTTTAGGTCCCCTTTGCTGTATTATGCATAATCAGTAGAGTTCAGCATCACCATGAATTTTCCCAATTTTCTGGGAGCATCTTGGTAGGTGAATACAGCTGTGTGTTTGTGTTTGCCTGTAAAAAGACACTGGTGAAAGGAGCAGTTTGTTCTATTTCTCTGATGTGTTATGTAACTGACTCATACAGGATCTTACAAACTGGAAGAAATGTCCTATGGTCAGACTTGAATTGCTGTACTATATATGTGTACTATTCAAATAAGCTATGAATATTGTTATATATGCATATACATGTAGTTATATATACAGTTTTATATATATATATATATATATATAATTTTTTTTTTTTCAAAGAGCATTCATTTGTATAAAGTATATCAATTTGTCTTCACAATCTGTTCAGAGAGATAGGTTAGTCCAGGTGGGGACCATATTGTATTGATGAGGAAATCAATACACATTGAAGATTTATCCCTTGTTCATAGGTTCCTAGAGACGGACAAAGTTAAAATTTAACTCTTTACCCCAGTCCCAGTGTTTTTTCTACTTTAAAAGGCTAATGCCCATTGATGAAGAGAGAAATAATTTTTGGTTTAAAACTTAATGTAGGAGAGAATGTACAGAAGTAGAGATCAGGAAGTGGAGTAATACAGTGGGAGATTGGTAATATAGTAATAAGTTGATAAGTAGAAGCTTAGAGGGACCAACTTCTATCAACACCAAAATATAGAGGATACATAGACAGTGGCAACATATAACTTCTTGGACTAGTCACATCTGTTCTTTGGTTAAAAAAAAAAAAAACGATAGATCACTAGGCTATTTTGTGTCCTCCGTGTTAACCACTTCTTTTACTCTTATGTAGATACCAGATGAAATGGGTGGTGGGGAGAAGTCTGCTTCTTGGTTTATTTTTTAAATATTTGTTAACAGTAATGTCAGTTAATTTTTATGTACTACCTACACAAAACACTTTCAATTTTTTTCATATTTTAAAGAAAATCTTGTAAGAATAATTGTTGGAATAATAACTCCAGGGTGCATATATTTTAAAGATAGTTTCTAGCACACAAAAAAATCACTGTGTAGTAATTGGGAATAATTCCAAAAGCAATATGAAAACACATTACTTTCCCCTATATTTACAAGCACTAATATAGGAAAATATATTAAACCAAATCTTTGGGGACTTAAGTAATATTATGTGTCATATACTTGATGTTGGAATAAGTGTTTACAGATTTCTCTGTATTGGACTTTGATTTTTTCTCGCACATTTTGAAGCTTGCTTGATTGTGAATGTGTATGTTAAGTTGGGAATTTGATTCATGCTTATCAGGGAGGTTTTATTTTTGATGGCCTTCCTTTTACCTTTTAGTGCACTAAATAATCCTCTGCTTCTAGTCTACGTCACTTTACAAAGCCTGCTAACCTCAGGGTTGACAAGGGTTTTTATTTCTTCTGTACCAACCACATATACCTTACATATTGGCATTTTAATGAGGTAACCTACTGTTATATTTTCAAGTGAAGGAAGGCAATTTCCTTTTTTGGTGGGCGGTTTTCTTTTAAAGATCTGATTTAGCTTTTTAACTTGATTCAGTTTTGAAAAGAAATATGACTCAACCCTTCTCATTTTATACATGAAGTATGATTCCTGGAAAATTCAGTAGCAAATGCAGTAATTTCTAGCTTTAAACAAGGAAGATCTTTACTTCTTAGACTATTTTATTTGAATACTACTTGTAGTTCAGCGTTTTTAAAAAAAATTCTTTCTTTAAATTAAGATGATACATCATTCCCTTTAATATCAATTTTACTCCAAAATTTGAACTATTGAAGAATCATTCGATTTAAGTAGAGATGTATGCTCAGTTTTCTATTGTTTAAAATGTTAGTCCTCTCTCAAAGACTGTGAGTAGGAGTGTTATTGTTAAATGTTTTCACAGGGCAGTTAGCCATATTGATGACAATTTTATTTATCTATTTCTGATTTATATTATAAAATTATATATATATAATATATATATTATATATATAAATATATATATAATATATATATACAATTATATATATTTTATTTATATTATAAAAAATGTGGACTTTTTTGATGTCTTTTTTTTTAAAGACATTTTTAAAGTCTTTATTGAATTTGTTACAATATTGCTTCTGTTTTATGTTTTTTGTTTTTTTGTGAATAATGAGGCATGTTGGATCCTAGCTCCCAGACCAGGGGTCAAACCCGCACCCCCCCTGCATTGGAAGGCGAAGTCTTAACCACTGGACCACCAGGGAAGTCCCTTGATGACAATTTTAAAACTTGCATGCTCTATAATATAGCGATTCTAGAAAACCATCTAACAGAACATTTGTTTAGGCATACAAAATTACTTATAAATTAAATGCATTGCAACATTATCTGAAATATTTAAAAAATGTAAACCACCTGCATAGAAGCTCCGTGAGGGCAGGGACTTTATCTGTTTGATCTGCCTTGTGTATCAGGGCCTAGGATACAGTAGGAACTCACTAAATATTTATTTAATTTGTTAAATATATTCCCGAGGATTTTATTCTTTGTGATGTTATTATGATTGGAATTTCCTCTCAATTTCATTTTCAGGTTATACCTTGCTCATATATAACAATACAATTGATCTTTGTATATTAATCTTGAATGCTGATTTTCACTATATCAGTAAATGCTATTTTCTGTATTCTTTTTTTTCTAGATCCTCTTCCCATAAGATAAACTGTCATGAAATTTTTAAACAATTCATAAAAATAATTCAATAATTATTTATTGCAAAAAATACATGTCCTTTTAACAGTTACCAATACAGAAAAGTGTAGGGAAAAACATAAAAATCAGCACCCATATTTAACCATGAGTCTAAACGTGTGTCTGTGGGTGTTATGTGTATTGATGTGTGTTTGATCACAGAGAGATTTGTTTTACATAGATGGACATTCTCATCCTTTTGTGTAAATAAAATAGTTTTACATCATTAATTTTAATGACTGCCTGATATTCTACATACTATAATTTATTTAATATAGTATAATTTATTTAATTATCAGTTAATGTTAAGTTAAAACTTACAGCCATTGTAAATAAGACTAACATGAACATTCTCCAATGCATAACTTTGAGATAAGTTTGTGTGATATCTCTTTAGGAGAGAATTCCTGGGAATGCTCTTGCTGTGCCCAGAAATTATTACATACAACCCTAGGATCCAGTAGAACCTTGATAATAATTTACTTTCCCATCAACATTACATGAAAATCTCAATTCCCCACATGCTGGCTAATGCTGTTTTTTTTCCTTAAATTTTTAAACCATTCCAAATGTATTTTAATCATTTACAATGTATTCCTAGTTATCAAGGATACCCCTTTACTCAATTTTTCTTAATTCCAAAAAGGAAAGAAAAAGAAAGAAAAGAAGAAAGAAAAAAAAAAAAGAAAAAACAGGTAACAATATTCCTACAGGTGTTATCTTTAAACCACGGGATTCAGAATTTAAGGGACATTAGTGGTTCTTTTTCGACCTCAACTGTTAATAAGAAACTATTTTCTATAGCAATCCTGACAGACAGCTGTCATGTTTTTAATGACTACCTCAGTTGAAAGAGAACATGACTAACCTCAGTCAAATAAATAGACATTTTTTATTATTAAAACTTTTTTTTCTTGTCGTGGGTGAAAATCTACCCTTTTGAAATTCTACCAGATGGATCAGACTTGTTTCTGAGGCAATACAGCTTTTTTTCCACTGCTTCTTTCACATTAGAGGTTTTTATATATGAGAAGACATTAGTTGTGTCTTAGTTCCTTGTTTCTAGAAATTTTCTAGCATAATTAAAAATTACAAGATTCAGTTTTTGTAGACTGCAGTTTGGTAAATCACCTCAAACTCTGTTTAACAAGCTATTTATTCCTTCACTCTGCGTTGCTGATAGGTTTTAGAAGTTTGATAGTTTTTATATGTAATCTGGATACACTTAAATAAAAGTAGGATTTTGAAGAAACAAAACATTAAAAAATTAACAATTAAAACTTTTGGGGATAATCTGACTTTCTGCAATTTAGTACAGAAAGTGGTTTTCCCCATTTGGTTAAGACTGTGAGTAGCAAAAACATAAGTGAAGGTGGTTTCTGTCTAGTAGAAGAACCTCATGCTTGTATCCTGCCCTGCAAATTATATGTTAAAATCTTAAATTTGTCGTCTGTTTATATCTTAACATGGATATGCAGAAAATCAGATAAAACAGTAATACTCCAATGTTCTATTTTTTTCTTGAAAACATTTCCTATAACCTTAGGGATATGGATGAGCTCATTTGAAGTATTCACTGGTTTTTCTAATAGAGATTTTATTGATTTTGGTATATAGTTTGTTAATAATTAATAACATTAAGTTTATATTCCATTGTGACAAGATGGATAAAGAGTATATATCTCTCTCCATTTCTGTGAAGGTGTTTTGAAGACTTTTATTTTTGGTCTTAAAAAAAAAGAAGAAAAATGTCTAAACTGTCAATACAAAATGCATAAATATTTATAAATACTTAGATTCTTCTTTTTAGTTGTAATACTAGATTTAACCAGGATTGGATGAATAGTAATTTGAACTAGACTAGCCTGTGGCTTTTTGACCTATGCTGTATTGTAATTACTGCTTTTTGGCAAGACTACTCTACACCTCATTGCCTCATTGCAACCGTTTTCTGAATCTTATTAAAGTTAAAAAAGTAAGCAATAAATGTAGCACAAGGTTAATGTAAACGTTGTCAACCAAATTGGAGGTCCCACCACCCTTTTACTCATTGTTAATTTACCTTTAAGTGTCCACAATGGGCAGGTGATACTCTTTCCTTTTCATATGTGAATGATGAATATATTTCATGCTATTTCACATTTTGACACTGATTCTCATTACAATTTTTCTTTTCATAATATGCAGCTGATGGGAAGTCAGCTTTTCTGTATATGATAAACTCCATCATTTGCACTGTAGTGTATCTCTTGGCAGTGAATATATTACAATAACACATCCCAGTGGTTTGAACAGAAAGAACTCGAGTTCTAATCTAGACCCAGACCCTATGTTTATCTGTTGTCAAATGGACACCCTACTCAGAAAAATAAATATTCCTAAAGAGCTCTTACTTCATTTGTCCCCTACCTCAAACCCTAACAAACTGGAAAAAAATTCTTTCTTATAAATGTTTAAATGTGTATTATTTATGAGAAAATTTGCATTTAATAACAGCCATATAATATTAATATTTCATCATTCAGTAATCCTACCAGACCTTGGTTTGGATGGCAAACACCTGAATATTTTTTAATATTATGAAGTATTTCAGCCCAATTCCTTATTATTGGCCCTTTATTTCATGAAAAAGGCAAAGAAGTGATAGATTTATCATGTAAGTGAAGAAGACGAGAATGAGAATTTGAGAATGTGGAGCTTATATTTGTTATTAAAGTAGATTGTACTAAATATAATCAATTGTTCAGATAGTCTCAACATGGACGAATCAGGTGAGACACGCTGTTTCAGAATCACACAAATGTCTCAAACATTCCATATGGCGCTTAGTGACATCTTAAGGTGTTTTAGTCTACTTTTGTTAATCAAATTCTCATTAAGTCTAACATAGACTAAGGGTTTTTCTGTTTTTTTTAAATTTTTGGCTGCGTTGGTTCTTGATGCTGCGCGCAGGCTTTCTCTAGTTGTGTGGAGTGGGGGCTACTCTTCGTTGCGGTGCGCGGGCTTCTCATTGTGGTGGCTTCTCTTGTTGTGGAGAACAGGCTCTAGGCACGCGGGCTTCAGTAGTTGTGGCATGCGGGCTCAGTAGTTGTGGCGCACGGACTTAGTTGCTCCATGGCATGTGGTATCTTCTCGGACCAGGGCTCGAACCTGTGTCCCCTGCATTGGCAGGCAGATTCTTAACCACTGCGCCACCAGGGAAGCCCTAGACTAAGGTTTCTTTAACTGTTAAAAATTTTTATGTCAATCTACTGAAAACAAATTAATCAGCTATTATTTGAGCATTTTATACCTGTTATTTTAAGATATAAATATTTTAGTTTTTCTCATTAAAACTTCGTTGATTTTAAATTATCTTCTTAGATAAACATAATTATTTTTCGCTTCCTTTCTTCCATTCTTTTCTCTTCCCCCCATCCATCCATGGATGGGACTTCTCTTAAAAGAATTTTTTCCAATTCCCATTCATGAAAGATACCAAAGCAACAAAATAAATGATACAATCGATTAAAAAAAAAAAAAAGACAGAAGCAGTTTTGTCTTCAATGGCACTAGAAACAGTGTCACATGTTATTGCTGCTCAAAACTCTTCTTTGAGATGACGTGGTAACCTTCTCCCCAGGTTTCAGTCACTTCTGCTTTTCTACCCAATTTCCCCCATTGGTAAGAAATATTTCCCCAAGAGTACCTTCCATCCACCTGTTTTATCTACTTCTTTATCTTTGGGCAGATGAAATTGTTAGCAAGGTAAGTAAGGTTTAAATGCTTCACTGATAACCAATAGAAATTCCAGCTGATAACTAAGAAGTTGAAATCTTCCATATCCCTATATTTTGGCTGTATTTTGCCATCTTGCCTCTGTACGTTTTGTAAAGTCGTCAGAGATTGTACCATTTCATTGCATCTATTTGGCTACAGAAAATGATGATACACTCTCACAGTCATATTTTTCTTTTATTCTCTCTTCTTATAATCTCTCCAAATCTGCTTCTACTACAAAGATTTTTAATACAAGCTCAAAATACCATCCTCAAAATATTATGTTACTTTCTTCCCCATTTCAAATGTTCATCTGGAGTTATATTTTTATTTTGCTTAGTTTTATTTTCTCAGGGTGTATTTTTCCATTAGTAACTTTCAATTTTAAAACTTACATCTATACATATTAGGGATATCTGTGAGAAATATCTGTTACCTTTTCTTCGATAAAACAATATAATGCCAGATAATTTAAACTCTCAGCCATATTTAGTTGTCATCAGAGATTGTATTACTTTTGAATCCCTTATCTTTTTGTTTTGTATGAATCACTGAATACTTTCTAACACTGTCATTTCTTTTCCACTTTTATTAGTCTTCCACCATAGCCTCTCTCTCTCCATATTATTTGGGAACTATTTTCATCATATCAGCTAACTTCTGAAGAAATTAGCTTTTGATATGACTCCAGCCTTTATAAGACCACATCGCTTTCGTGTCATTGTTCTTATACATACTTGGCAATTATATTTTATGATTCCAGAATCTTGACAAAACCATTTGACTTTTTCATTCCATTTCATGTTGATTTTGAAGCTGCTGACTACCTTCCTGTTCAACTCCACGGTATCACTATTTACAGTCATGAAACAGATTTCTTTCAGTTTGCCACTAATTTTCTTTGATTCTTCTCCCAAACCTAGTATAAACCTGAAAATGTCATATGTTACTTAAAAGCATTCTTCATTTATTCTACAATTCTAATGAAATATGGACTAATAGCCTCAAGTAAGTAATTATTTATATCACTGTGCCTTGAGGATTTGAAAACAAATGGTCCTACCACTAAAAGTACTTACTTTAGATAAATACAAAGGGGCCTTATGCTAGATTTATTATGATGTATACACAACTCCATAATATTTACCAATTGTTTTTTAAATAACAGCTTTACTGACATATGTTACATATAAAATTCACTCTTTAAAAAATATACACTCAGCCATTTTTAGTATATTTTCAAAGTTGATTCTATCTTCATCACTAATTTTAGAATATTTCTTCATCCCGAAAAGAGACTTTATTCCCATTAGCAGTTTTTCTCCATTCTCTTCCTCTACTCAGCTTCTGGCAACCACTATTATATTTTCTGTTTCAATTGATTTACTTATTCGGGACATTCACAAAATGAAAACTGGAACATGTGGTCTTTTGTTAACTAACTGTCTTCTTTCATTTAACATATGCTTTCAAAATTCACCCATGTTTTAGCATATGTCTGTACTTCATTTATTTTAACACTTGAATAATATTCCACTGAATGAATATTTGTTTATCCATTCATCAGTAATTAGACATTTAGGTTGTTTCCACTGTTTTGGTTACTATGACTAATGTTGCTCTCAACATTTGTGTAGACATATATTTAATTTTTCTTGGTTACATAGCTAGGAATAGAACTGCTGGGTCATCTGATAACTCTATGTTTAACATTTTTAGAAACTGTCAAATGTTTTTTGAAGTGGCTGCAACATTTTATAATTCAACCAACAATGAATGAGGATCCCAATTTTCTCCTCATACTCACCACCATTTGTTATTATCTGCCTTTTTTATTTTAATCATCCTAGAATTGATATCTCATTGTGGCTTTGATGCATATTTCCTAAGGATTATTGATGTTGAAGATTTCTCATATACTTATTGGACATTTGTATAGCTTCTTTGGAGAAATATCTACTCAAGCTTGTGCCAGTTTTTAAATTAAGTTGTCTTTTTATTGTCAAGTTATGAGTTCCTTATATATTCTAGATACAAATTGCTTGTCAGATATATAGTTGTAAATATTTTGTCCCATTCTATGAGTTGTCATTTCATTTTCTAATGGTGTCCTTTAAAGCAAAAACTTTTCTAAATTTGATGCATTCCAGGTTATCTATCTATATGTTTTTTTTCAAGCAAGATAGAAGTTTATTCACTTTTGTAAAAAGAGAGCTGAAGGAACCAGTCAGGGCTGCTGTGAGAGCTCCATGATACTCGAGGACCAGCTGTCCTGTGTGCCCAGGTTATCTGTATTTTCTTTTGTCCATTGTGCTTTTGGTATTATTTCTAGGAATGCATTGCCTAATCTGTTTACAAATATTTACATCTATGATTTTTTCCAAGAGTTTTATAAGTTTAGTTCTTACATTAAATCTATGATCCATTCTAAGTTATTCTAGTGTCCCAGAGCCATTTGTTGAAAAAATTCTTCTGTCTCCATTGAATCGTCTTGACACCCTTGTTGGAAATCAATTGACCATAGACGTACGGATTCAGTTCTGGACTCTTAATCTTATTTGATTGATCTGTGTATCTGTCCTTATGCTAGTACACTGTCGATTGCTGTAGCTTTGTAATAACTTCTGAAATGATGTGCAAATCTTCTAACTTTGTTTTTCTTTATCAAGATTGCTTTGCTTTGGATATTCCAGGTTCCATAATTATTTTCAAATGTGGTAAATATGCTTAAAAAACCGTTAGTTCTTAAGTAGCATTTAGTTACTATCATTGTAAACTGTAGCTTATTTTTTTAAAATTTGCATTTTCTGCAGTTTTTACCACCTTATTTCCAGGAGTGCTAGAAACTCATACCCTTTCCACGTACATGGGTAGAATAATTGTTAACTTGGCATCTCATGAAACACAATACTGGCTTTATTTGTTGAAGAGCTCATGTACATGCTTGATTTGAGTGTTAAGATTTGCCTGGGAGAACAACCAAGTGCATATTGCTATTTTAGAAGATCTACAGTTATAACATAAACTTTCCCATGTTGTAGAAATAAAGGGTAAGAAGTAAAACCAGCTGATTGGACTCTACTTAGTGATGGTCTTAGTAACGATCTAGTCTCAGACTAGCCTTCTTGGTAAACACTGTAAAAAATATCTCTCTCCTGTCTCATGGAAAATTAATTATTTTTATGAATTTTAATCATTGTTTAATTTTTGCTTTTAATGATGAATTACTTAAAAAATTTAACCTAAAGTTGATATTATTATTTGCACTAGACACACTGCATTAACTAGATAATCTGTCTGTAGTTGCCCAAAGTTGAGAAACTCTATCCTGGAGATTAAAAAGAACATTTAATAAATATTAAAAATTTTACAAACTTTCCAGGAGTAACACTGTGCCTCAGAAACCGAGTAATATTTTACAATTATTTGAAGACTATTTTCTTCAATTCATGGAGATAAAATGTCAAGGCAATGATAAAAATCCCAGAATAGCTCATATGTAGTTTTATTTTGCCTTTGTATCTGGTGTTGTGATTGCTGTTGGAGGGCTTTTGCTCTCTTTAACAACACAGTTTTGATTTTCTAAATGAAATGCATCACAGAAAAAGTATCTAGTGAATAATTTTAATAACAATTTATGGAGCTATCATGGGACAAGCAGTCCTCTAACACTTATTTGCCCTTGAGATTTAGAAGAAATCATATCTCTAGTGCTCATAATAAGAAGCTAATTTAACTGAGTTCAAGTTAGCTGTGAACAAATGGATTAACAAGCACCTTATTAAAATTTTAATTTACATTTCATTTATCACATTTAATAGAATCAACTTTGTTGTTTCAGGGTGGGGAAGAGCATTAATTTCCAAGCATAACTTTAGGTACCATTAATTTCAAATGTTTTTATTGTTGGTTTTCATAGCTACCATAATTATGTACCCTACATAGCAAGGAAATAAAAGATGCATAACATAACATTTTGTTGTTAAAGACCATTTAATTATTCAACAAATTAAAAACATTTACATTTGTATAGCTTTTGAATTTTCTTGCCACTGTAGAATGTTTAATTAAGGTAATTTAAGATCTTTGGTCCTTTCAGATTGTAATTTAGGTAGTTACATATTTCTGTGTCTGGAGGAATAATCTGGATTTTCATTGATAATGTTTTGATTTAAGGCTTTATTTCTCATGCTACTTATTTTTCCCTTTGTCTCTGAAGTATTTCTGTTATCTGCATATGACAGTATTTTGATCACATTTATTAACAAAAATTCATGCATTTATTGGCAATATAAGAATACTGCTATGTCATCAGGAGAAAATGACTCTATATATGATAGTATTTACTATAGTACCAACAAACAAGGGACTAATGAAAAAATGTTGGAGTATACAAGTGTTAACTTTAACAGGGAAAAAGAAATACTTGAAATCATTGTGCATATTAAAAGCTTTTACTCAGTCTTGCCCCTAATGCAAATCAGTTGATTACTTGACCAGGATTAAAAGGCTATTCTTACCTTTTACTTTTGATCTGTCTTTAAAATTGATTTATAATTATTATCCTTGAACTCTGGTGGTTCTTATGAAATAATTGATGGCTTTGATCCATTTTTACAATGCCAATCATAAGGCCTTGATATACTTGAAGGCACAACTTTAATCACCTTATAGATTTCTGAGTAAGGAAAAAATAAGTATGTATTGAAGGGCCTTTATTCTGTTTTCAGAATTAGTATCCTGTCAAGATATTTTTCAGATTATATCATCAACATAGTAAGAAGTAACATTTCCTTAAAGTGAGACAAGTGATCTAATTTTAATGACAGCTCCTGTGAATGTCAGGCACCCAGATATAGTTTATAATGTTTAGTAATTACAGCAATCTTTCTCCTCTTTTACTAATTATTTCAAGAAAAAGAAGTAAAAGCTTTAAGAATGGGCACAAAAGGCAGCTATATTGGATCTTTTTTGTAAAGCAAATAGCTTTCAAATCATTCCATTAGCTGTCATCACAGTACAAAAAGAATTAATCAAAAGTGACACCAATTTCAAGGGCCTGACAAAATCTCATGAGAAAAACAATCCCATCATAAAAAGAGAGAAATTAACGGTACTGTCCTTGATTCCATAAAGAGATTTCACTTTTTTCCCCCTGTGCATCCACATTTGTATTATAGAAGATTATATAGAAAATGTATGTTTTGATTTCTTCTAGTGCATTTAATGCAAGGAACTAAAGTACTAGTTAAAGTGAATCAATACATTATTCAATATCTTGTTTTTTCCTGAGTTATTCTTTTTTTCAGACAATTAGTATCTTGTTACCTTGGTATCTTTGTTAGCTTATTTTCTTGATTTTGACTATTTTTTTAGCATAATATCTGAAATTGTTAGAATCTTTTGCAGAATGGCAGAGAATCACAACAGACAACTAAAGTATGCATCGCTTAAAAACTAAAAGTAAGATAAAAGTAGGGAAGGACATATGAGAAAAAGGTACTTTTGCTGAGCTTAAAATGGAAATATCCAAGAATTTCTAATTTGATATCATTTATTGTATAGTTTGTTTTTGAGTACCTACTAAATAAAAAGACTTTATGTTTACTTGGAGTGTTCCAAGGCTGTATGCTCTTATTTGTTAATACTTGATAATTGGTAACTCCTTGATATGCACAGGGGTAATTATTACTTCTATTTTTTAGTAGAGTTAAGCAAGGCTCAGAGTGATGAGATTACCAAGATAAGAATTTATTAAAGTGGGGCTGTCAGACCTGGGTCTCTAATTACTTCTTCAATACTTTTCCCACTACTTTACAGCTCCTATCTTACTATGTTCTGTGCAAAGCACCATAAGCCTCAAACTTTAGTAAGAGGTGAGTAGGAGAAATACATTAAAGCTAATTCCTTCTTTCTAATTGTTCCATTGGGATCTATCAGTGAACAAAACAAAGGTCCCTGTCTTTGTGACATAGAAGAGGAAGACAGAAAATGAGTAATAAACACAATAAATAAATGAATAAATAGATGAGTGAGTTAATAAATAGACAAATAAATGGAAGATACTAAGTTCTATAGAAACAAAGAAAATCAGGGCTTGGAGCATTGGGAGTGCTGGGGTGGAGGTGTGGGAGAGATTGCCCTTACTGAAGTTTCTTTCTTCTTTTGTTTAGGAAAGTGTGTAACAATTTCTACATGCCTCATTATAATATACATAAAAAATATAAAGTATAATAATTTAAAGATAAATTATATAAATGTAAATTATATATGTGTGTGTATATACACACACAGGTTTGATCATTATTCACAAATCCTGTATTTGTGAATTCACCTACTTGCTAAAATTTGCTTGTAATCCAAATCAATCCTCATGGCACTTTGTTGATCATTCACAGACATGCACATATACAGAGTAGCAAAAAATTTGAGTCACCAATGTACATATTCCCAGTTGAACAAGGCAGCATTTCTTTCTTATTTCAGATCTCAGTCTGTAAACAAGTATCCTCTTCACTGTATATTTAGTGCCACATTTTCTACAACGTTGTCCTTTTCATTGGTGATTTTGCTATTTAAAATCGGCCCCAAGCATAGTGATGAAGTTTTGTGTAGTATTCCTAAACGCAAGGGATTATATTGTGCCTTATGGAGAAAATAGGTGTGTTAGATTAGCTTCATTTGGGCATGAGTTATAGTGCTGTTGGCTGTGAGCTTAACGTTAATGAATCAATGATATATATTAAATAAGATCTCTTTAAAGATAAACACACATAAAACAAGATTATGTACAGTATTGATAGGTTGATTAAAATGTTGTGACTAGAGGCTCTCAGGAACCTAATCCTGTGTTTCCCCTAGGGGAAAATGATTCAGTATTTGCTAATTCAGACTTTGTAATGACTTTATAGAACATAACTCCTGTAAATAACAAGTAGTAACCACATAAGGTTATAAGGCATTTAATATATATTAAAATTAAAATTTTAATTGCAAATGATTCTAATTTCCACCAATAAGCCTGATTATTTCCTTGCTAGCTACATACTTTATGTTTACTATTATTCTATATGATGTAAGAGCTTAAAAAGCATTTTTCTTGAGGAATTACTAAGTGATTCTGGTTGAGATTTCTCAATCTGATGCTGTTTCAGGAGAAGGTATTTTGGAGCTCCTTGAAAATGTTCTATTAGCTAGGATCTTACCACTTGATATGTGGCTCATTTCAATACCTACTCTATAACACTATGCTCATTTCTGTATTTTTCTCCCTCATTTTCTCTTCATGCTTCAGTCTGGATATTTTCTATTGATCTATCTTTGAGTTTACGAATCTCCTCTTATGCTGCATCTAACCTACTGTTAAACTTATTGAGTACATAATTTCAGTTTTTATATTTTCTTTGTAGAATTTCCATTAGAACTCTTTTCTATAGATTCTAATTCTGTTTTAATGGATGTTGTAATGAGTCTTTGAATATGCAAAATTAAACTCAGAACTGACTATAGGGTAGAAAGTTAATTGGTTTGCCTATACTAATTACGGTGAGATGGCTTGGAAACAGAGAAGTAAAGAGACAAGGAGAGAATATTGAGGGTAAGTGTATGTTCTGAGGAATATGGTGAAGGATTGGACAGACCAGTGAGAAATGCTGTAATATAATCATACCACCTCTCCCTTCATTGCCGCACACGCATACATACCACACACACACACACACACACGCACACACACACATGCATTATTTACCTTATACCTTCTGCTAAGACTGTTGCTCATGCATGCTCTTGTGAATTACTTTGGGGGA
Organism: Balaenoptera musculus; assembly: GCF_009873245.2. Lineage (NCBI taxonomy): Eukaryota > Metazoa > Chordata > Mammalia > Artiodactyla > Balaenopteridae > Balaenoptera > Balaenoptera musculus. The sequence continues at coordinate 59,894,118 of NC_045801.1, read as the reverse complement.
AATCAAGGAAAAAAACAGCCAAATTTCACATTTAAAGCAGTGAGATTAAAACAACTGAAGAATATAAAATACAGGTGAGATTAAGTTCTAGAAATTTGGAGCCAAGTGTTCCCATGAAAATCTAATTCCCTAAGAATTCACAGAAATCCTATGTAAGGTATTGGACTTCCTTCGTAATATGGGATAGGCTCACTAAGCTGTTATTAGAAATATAACTAATTGAAGCAAAGTGCAAGCTTGCAGAAGTTTTTCCAGGAAGAATTGTTGAATGGAGCCAAGGATGGGCCTATCTGTAACAAAAATATCTTGTAGAAAGGCACTCGCAAAGGTAGGAGGGTAACAGGATTGATGGCGTCTGAAAATCAAAGCAGCAGAGTGTCTTAAGGAGAAGGGAGTAGTAAACAGCATCACATATAGTTATTAAGTAAGACAAGACTGCATAAATATTTTTTTTTGATCACTTAAATCACATGAAGCTTTAGTAGAGGCAATTTGAGCCAGTAGCTATGGTACTAGAAGCCAGAAAGTAGTGGGCTGAAGCATAAACTGCAAATGATAAATAAATGCAGTAAGCACTTAGTACTTTTCCAAGAAGCTTTGCAGTAAGGTAAGGAGGGAAAAAAGGAATGATAGATAGAGAAGGGTTGTGAAGTTCTCTTGTAACATGTACTGATAAGAAAGGGCCAGAAGAGAGAAAGGAATTAAGCATACACCAGAGCCCTCCTTTTTAACTTTTTTTCTGGTGTGTGTGACACAGACTATGTTTACTACAGTTTGCATGCCTTTTGAGGGAATTACTGGTGTCCTGAAAAGCTAATTGTTTCTAGGATAAGAGCCTTTGCACCAAAGAGAGAGAAAATGAATGATGGACCAAGGTTCTTGAGACAGAAGGAATGAATGAGATCAAGAACAAGGGTGAGGCATGTCTTGAAATTGAAGGAGTTACCATAATTATTTCTCTTATAACATTAAGTGCTTTTGGAGACAATAAAGAGATGGCATACATTACATACATTGACTTACTGAGTAGTTCAACAAGATTCTAAGTCTACTCTATAGGTGGAGAGATGAGAGGCTGACCAGAACTTTCTTCCAATCAAAAGAACATAAAGTTTGGAATTCCCCAAACCTGTCATCTCTCAGGTCGCTACTCCAGTCAGAGACAACCCTTTCTCTATGCTTCAAGGGCAGTGTGTACCTGCCTCTTATATATCAATTAACCACCATGTTTGATCTTTGCAAATTATTTATTTATTTATATCCCTGCCTTATGCTAATAAAAAGGCAGATGGATTAAACTTGCCACGTTATATTGTAATTGTTTGCTTCTGTCTGACGAATAGTTGATAGCGGCATATTTTTTCCTCCATTGCTAAATATGTACTGAATAAATGAGTTAAATTATTTTTCAAGTTGCAATGTAGTGAGAGCAATGAGAAATCTGATATATATATAAGTGATTCCTAGGAAACACAGACTCTGAGTAACCATCATGAGTTGAAAGTTAATGTTTGCTCTTGAGTATTACCCATATGAAAATGTAAGCAAGATTATAGACTGATTAACACCCTGATACTGAATTCAAACTCTTGTAGTTTGTATTAATAAAATGATATTAACTACTGTCTTAAGTGGCACCCCTGTATATGGGACACTTATGTATGTATTTATACATATGCACATACACACACACACAGAAAAAACTGAAGTTGCAAGAGAATATGTAGCTTGTTTTAAAGCATAGAACTTGAAAGTGGAGGAGCAGTAATGAACCAAAACTCCCCATCTTCCTTGCAGATTCTATCAATATTCCCATAACTCTCATGAAACATGCTAAAGGAGCAGGTGTATTTTCTGATTGGTGCCTGAATCAGGAAAAATTATTGTCTTTCTGGAGAAATATTTTTCATGTCAGTTTTCTAGTACATTCTCATAGAATTAGGAGAGGCTGAGTCAGAGCACCATTCTCCTTGAATACTACAGACCCACTTTCCTTAGGACATATGTCATATGATACATTTTGATGTGATTATTGGTAAGTTGCCATGTTAAGAGACCCACCCCAATTAAAATGTCATCCAAAACAGTTTGTTTCTCTTGACCATTCGACTCTGCTGAAAGTGTGAAGGGTCTGAGATTTTATTCTACTTTGAAGCTGAGAATGTAACCTGTGACAGTGTCGTATAGGGTAGCAGAAGATAGGAACTCTGAGGTCAGAGACGAAGACGTATCTCACTCCTGGCACATCAGCGACCGGTATGAACCCTGACATATTTGCACCAGTTTTCCTTGGCTCCTAGTTCCACAGTGCAATGTGAATGGGCCCGGATGGATGCCTGTGTGTACAGCGTGTGTTACTGGACTCAGAGAGGATCCCTGAGTTTAGGGAACCTGAGTGTTTATAACGGGCAGTGTAATGGCCCTTCGCTCTGCAGGGAGACACGTCTCTACCTCTCAAGGCTCTAAGCAAAACTGTCTTTTGCTCTGAAGGGAGACAATCTATTTTCCAAGGGTGTTTGTTATACAAACATCCTTGAAAAAAATAGTCTGGAACAAAGGATAGTTAGTGACTTGAAACAAAAGGGCAGTCAATGCCGCACTTCACAAAATGTGTAGAAATGTGAGAAACTCATGGAAGATTGTTTCCCAACAGGCTCTAAAAATTCATCTCTCTTTGCAAACTTGAATATGTTGCTGGGAGCTGTTTCCATTTTAATTGCTCAGTATACTATGCCAGTTACTCAGCGTCCTCGCTTAGAAACACGCATTTTGATCTCATTAGGCTGTGGGTATGATTATCATATGAATCATAAATGGTGGTATGATATACTCACCAACTTAAAGTAGGAGCAGCTCCTATTTCTCTTCAATTACATATAATTACCCTTGGAAAATTGTATGAAAAGACTCATTTTACACTGGTGTGTCACTTAATTACACATCAGGAGTGACATGAAAAATTCAAAATATTCTATAAGGCTTTTTTAAAAAAAAATAAACCAAGACATTTCTCACTCCAATATTAACCAAAATCAAGAGTTTGTGGATCACCAAGGTTCTTGCATATTAAAACTCAGGTTTCTGTTACTCAAACTGAGTAACCAAACCTTACTAGAGCTTCCAATTTCCTACCTGGGAAGGTTATGGGAGCCCCAAGGGTGTGTTGCCCACTCTGCTCCAGGCTGTCTGCATGCTTTCTTCCTTTTTCGATTCCTATGTGCTCGTTCAGTCCATTCCATCCCTTGTTTTGTTTTCTTTTTCAAATCTAAGCCAAGTTGCAGTATATAAAGCCATCTCCCTCACTCTTCTCTTCTTAGCTGCTTTGGGAAACACACACAGAGATGCTTTTCTATTGGAGGATTTTAATGATAATCACTGTGGAGAAAGCAAGTGAGATGAACTACATTCAAATTGGAAATGGCAAAATTGCAGATATCAGACAAAAAAAAAGTTCTTAGAGTGTAAGAATCCTTCAAAGGCTCCGCATTTCTTACCAGATAAAGTCCAAACACCCTAGCTAAAAAAGCTGGCCCATCGTCTTATCTCTACTTCTCTTTCTATCCTCGTGTCACTCATCACTTGCAGTGCTCCTGCATTCACCACACTGTTTCTGGCCAAGGTCTCCCCTGTATTCATGCTTCACCATGCTTAAGAGACGCTTTTTCCTCTCATGTTTGCCTTATTTATTCTTTCCTTTCTTTGAAGCTCTACATTCAGAAGTTTTGTTAATTAATCGTCTGGAAATTTTCCCTGACTATAAGAGGTATGCCCATAATGTACCATGTATATTTTTATAATGTTCTTAACCCAATTAAAATATTATAATATATAATTATAAAATTATACATCTATATTTGTATCTATATCTATATCTGTATCTGTATCTGTATCTATCTATCCTACTCCTAAACTACAAGTCAGTGAAGACAAGCATTTCCCCAGGACATGTGGTAGGTATTCAATGTTTGTTGAATGAATGAGTAAATTTCTCTTTCCAGAATCACCCCTGCTGGTGCTAGTCTCACACCGTATATTCTTCCAACCCTAGCACTTCCTTTGGCATCGTTGCACTCCTTACTTGCGTTTTCACCCGTGCTCTTTCCTTGTCAGAAACAGCATCTCTGAGTCAAGCCCAACTCCCTCTGTTAAGCCGCTCCACTGATAAACGTCTGCCTCCACCTCTGATAGACTGAAAGGATAGCCCCCAATGAATCTGTATTGATACTTTCATTGTCACACGTACAATATTTTTAACACATATTTTTTTTTCATGTCTTTCTTTAACTACTAAGTTGAAAGCCCTTGAGAATGACACAGTCTGGGTAATTATTTTTGCCAGCCCAGAACCTAGCAAAATGCTTGCTTCTTGATAGTTTGTTAAATGAAATAAATTGATTATTCAATAAATGATGACTCTTTACCTGCGAACAACTGACTTCCCTGCTGATTCAGTAATGGAAGCTCAGGGCTTCTGCTGCCCGCATTTGTAATATTGAAGGTGGCATTCATCAAAGTCAATTTTTTATCTCTGGCTTTTTTCCTGGTTGAAGAGGTAATAAAAGCAGGTTAGACATCTCTTTTATCTCAAATAAGGCATTTGCATTTCTGAAGACCTCTTGATTAGTTAACTCCTAATTATCCTGCTTTTATCCAGCCAACTCATTATAATCCCTAGCTAGACATTTTTTTAACAAAAACATGTTTTCATCTAAAGGGTCTTGGATAAAAAAATATTTGCTTGAGAAGAGCGTTTGAAGAAACTTTCCTAGGCATTTTGCAAGAACAATTCATTCAGGAATAACGGCACGAACACTTTTTGAACAACCACTCTTTGCCTGGCAAATCCCCCTAAATAGAAATCAAACGAAGAGATAAGATTAGACTGGATAAAAGCAGAGAAGCGATTGTGTTAGAGCCATTTCTCATAATATGCGGGGTTTTCTGACTACTTAGGAATGTAAGAGAGGGATGTGTGGTAGTATATATCTATTTAAAATGCAAAGACAATAAGTATATTCTGGCTATGCTTTAGGAAACACAAAGAAAACAATGTCAAGTTAATAGCCACCTTGACAAAATATTTAGAAAACCAGAGGTGGAGGAGATACAAATGCAGCATTCATAAGTTAGACTGGTAGTATCTGGTGGCTAGCTGCAAAAAAAAAGGTATATATGTAAAATATATATGTATATATTTAATAATTATTCAATACAACCTCATTTTTGTAAAACACAATTCTAGATATCATAATGTGTAGAAAATTAAGAAAATATGCTCCCTGCACTCAGAAACTCTTATTTTGCAGGGGACGGTGAGAAGAACTTTGTTCTCAGTTTTAGAGGGACTAATTTAGAACTGAGACCAAGGCCTGTTTTGCAGTCTGACAGATGCCACACATGGGTTAAGAAGATCCAATCATAATTAAATGCAACAAGTTATTAGTTGCTCTATAGTTAGTTTTGAAACCCGAGTTCCCTAAAACCAAGTTTCCTTCCTGAGTTTATGATTAACTTCTCTCTCCAAAACTTTATTCCCTTTCTTGTTCTCTCTGACCTTAATCCTGTACTAACTGAACTCTCACCAACCAGAGTCAGATGACTAAATTGCTGTTGTTAACATCGTTAATGTACTAAAATTTCTATGATACATATAGAATGTACACAATAGTGTACATGTATACATATACATTATATATACATATTAGTGTACAAACTCAGGTTATTTCTCCAGGGCAAGATGAACTAAAAGACCCCCAAACTATGGACCACCTGGCTGAGAATTGTAAACCAGAGACATCCTGACACCTGAAGCTATGAGTAAGAAATGTCACAGACGTGTCATAAGTTGATGACTAATCACAGCCTCTTTGTTCTTCCCTGTTAAAAAGCCCCCTGAACTCAAAGACCAAGTGGGAGTGGACCTGAGGCTTGTCTCCCACTCCCTTGCTTGGTGCCCTGCAAGAAACCCTTACTTTGCTACAAACCTGTTGTCAGTGTTTGGCTTTTTGCTCTTCCAGCAAACAAACCCTTGTTCGGTTACAGTTTCTGCTACCTGTAGGTTCGCCTGGACCGGGTGGGTCACCAGATAATGGTGGGAAGGGTGGACCTGAGACAAATGGGCACACAGAGGACTCAAGCAAACCAATCTTATTTAAATGAGTGTTCAGCACTCATTCATAAGAAATCCTGAAGAAGATGCTGAAGAAATGCATCCTGTAGGGAGAAATCTAGAGAGAAGGTCGTCTGTAGCAGTATTCAGCACTTCTTCTTTTATTTCCCCTTTTTATTTTCAGGTCTGGCCGAATTGTGTTTCCCCACTCAAACGACAAGTCAGATCTGTAAGGAGATTCGTGGCTACCATTTGTTACTTGCGTGTGCACCTTATTGGGTAAGAGTTGTTGCACACCAGAAAAAACTAACTTGAAAAGACACACACACCCTGATGTTCATAGCAGCACTATTTACAATAGCCAAGACATGGAAGCAATGTAAATGTCCATCGATAGTTGGATAGATAAAGTAATATGTATATATTACTTTATATATATATATATATTACTCAGCCATAAAAAAGAATGAAATAATGCCATTTGCAGCAACATAGAAGGACCTAGAGATTATCATACTGAGTGAAGTAAGTCAGGCAGAGAAAGACAAATATCATATGATATCACTTATATGTGGAATCTAAAATAGACGCAGATGAATTTATTTACAAAACGGAAACAGGCTCATAGACATAAAAAAACAAACTTACAGTTTCCAAAGGGGAAAGGGGATGGGGGAGAGATAAATCAGGAGTTTGGGATTAGTAGATACAAACTACTATGTATAAATAGATAAACAGGGGCTTCCCTGTGGTGCATTGGTTGGGAATCTGCCTGCCAATGCAGGGGACACGGGTTCGAGCCCGGGTCTGGGAAGATCCCACATGCCACGGAGCAGCTGGGCCCGTGAGCCACAGTTACTGAGCCTGCACGTCTGGAGCCTGTGCTCCGCAACAAGAGAGGGCCCGCGACAGTGAGAGGACCGCGCACCGCGATGAAAGAGTGGCCCCCACTTGCCGCAACTAGAGAAAGCCCTCGCACAGAAACGAAGACCCAACACAGCCATAATAAATAAATAAATAAATAAATAAACCCAAAGTTTAAAAAAAAATAATAGGTAAACAGCAAGTTCTAAGGTATAGCACAGGGAACTATATTCAGTATCCTGTAATAAACCATAATGGAAAATAATATGAAAAAAATATATATGTATAACTGAATAACCTTGCTGTACACCAGAAACTAACACATTGTAAACCAACTGTACTTTAAAAAAAAAAAAAGTTGTCGCACACCATTTTCACACACAGGAACTTAGCAAAGTCTATTACCTTGCAACCATAAATTGTACTTTTGCTGAAATTCTTATTAAATCCCTTTCATTCTTAATTACGGATTTCCAAAAAAGTGTTTCATCTTCCTTTAAAAACCTTGACAAGGAAAACTATCTTACTGGAGTTGACTCTACTTAATGGTAGATGAATATGGTATATGAAATTCACAGAGAGCAGTGCCACTCAATTTTGCCAAACTTCTCGCTGTTACAAGTCTTGTTTAGTTATGTTTCTGCTGTTACACACCTGTGTTAGAGGACTTCATTATCCAGAGAAGTATGTTTTAGTGCAGAGTTTTATTTTGAAGGTAAAAAGTGGCTGAAATTTTAATCTACTGTGCAAGTGCACGGGTGAGTGGAACAAACATTGTTCAGTTACTCAGAGGAAGCTCTTCACTTTTTATCTGAAGCCAAGATTTCAGGACTAATAGAACTCTTCATCAAGCTTCACCTATTTTAATTCAGTAGAGGTAGGTTTTGGATAAATCCCTATCATTATAGCTATAGCCACGTTCATAAGTACATTGAGTTAGTTTAGGAACATGGCCTGGGCTAAATGTTTATAGGTCATACCAATATCTATCTATCAATCTTTCTATCTATCATCTATCTATCTATTTATTGTCTAGTTAGTAGCTAGCTGGCTAGCTGGCTATATATCTACAAATCATCTGTAATATCTCCATTTTATAGTTAAGAAGTTGAAAATCAGAAATAATAAGTAACATTTAGTGAGTAGAATGTCAGAATTAAAGATTCTCTTTCAATTCAAAACCCTATGGACACCCCTGCCCTGTTCATGAAGGCATATACTACAAAAATCTAACAGGTAAAATACTATCAATTTTGAAATAAACGTTTTTGAGGACATGTCTCAATGATCTATTACAAAATCTGAGGGGGTATGGAGCTCTCTTTTAAGACAGTCTTGATGCCGCCCTCTCCTCTTCCCATACTTGATTCCATCATTTGAGGTACTAAGTGGCACCTTATAGTGGAGAGGGGAGGAAGGAGGTCTACTGTCTCCAAAAGGCATGTATATTAAAGTAGAAGTGAGCAGCGAGGCATTGGGAAGAAGCTTTCCTTTACTTATAAAGTGAGCGTGGTTGGTTACATAAATTTTATCAGTCAGATAACGTGTCATTTCAAAAGTTTCTGAGAGCCTAGCCCAGATAAGAGGCAAAAGAAAAAGAAAGAATTGCTGGGTATGTTCGCAAGAATGATGACGAGGGAATCTGATCTGAGAGGTAAGTTTCTGAGTTTGGAGAATCTGGAGTGGGTCTTGAAAGGGGAAAACACTGGAAGACATGAAGCCAAGGAATAATGCCTTGTATTTTACAGCTGTACCTAAGACTAACTTTCTTGTTAATTAAGGAATATAAAACACTTAGAAACTAGGTTAGAGTTTTCAAAATTAAAGATAAATTATCTAGAGCAAGTTATTTAATGTTGGATTACAATATTCACTGCTGATAAAGAAGTAATATTCTCTGTACTTGCTTGGAGAGTAGGCTCAGTAGTCAAGTGTATAGATGCCACCATCATTTCATCACTCATTCATTCTACAAATATTTGATGGGTTCCTATTTGATGCCAGGCACTGTAGTAGCCCTAGGAGAGTCAACAGTAATAAGACATCCATGACCACTGCTCTCATGGAGCTCTGCCCTTTGAGGCGAGGGTTGATTTCTTATGTTCTTTACTCTGTTTGAAACTCCCATCCACCAGCACTCTTTTTGGTGTGTCGCTCTCCAGTCTCTGCCATTATTCCTATGCATCTACTTCAGTTCGAAATTGCAGGAATCTCAGTACTTTTTTCTAAGTCTGGATGATTCTAGGTGTGAGGAATACCATGACCACTACTGGTCTAGGTGGCAAAGGGCCACAATTTCCTCCTGAAAGAGATTTTTTAAATCCCATACTTTGACATTCATATGAGCAGGAAGGCAGAATCCAGTTTTGTAGATGAGAAAATGTAGGTGAGAAAAATCAAAGCAGGAAGCCAAGGGTTCTTGGCATGCCTACAGGTGTTGAGGACTAATCTTTAAAAGCAAAAATAGTATTAAGCCCTAAAAACTAGAGTGTGAGTCTTTGAATAGTTTTTAAAGTAAGTTGAGGGTGGAAACAGAAATCTGAGCTTGGCTTACATCACTTTTGAATACTGAGCTGGCAACAAACCAATAGACAGCCATTCAAGCAAAAGTGAGGGGCTAACTTGAAATAACAAGTCAATGGGATGTGGAGAAACTAAAGAAGGTAAAAAAAGATGGCAAAATGTTAGGCTGAGGTCAGTAGCAACACTGGAATTTCTCTCTGAAAGGCAAGTGGCAAAATCAGGCTAGCTATGGAGTGAGTTTTTAAAGTGTTATTTGACTTAAAATTGTGACCCAGGTGTCAGCTTCAGTTATACTTTAGCTTCTTAATACCAGTGTATTAGTCAGCTTGGGCTGCCATAACAAAATACCATAGTCTGCATGCTTAAACAACATAAATTTATTTTCTCATAGTTCTGGAGACTGGGAAATCCAAGATCAAAGTGTTGGCCAGTTCAGTTCAGTTTGTCCATGGAGGTTCTCTTCCTGGCCTGCAGATTGCTGCCTTCTCTTTCTGTCCTCACATGTCAGAGAGAGAAAGAAAGAGAGACAGAGACAGATAGGCAAAGAGACAGAGAGTTAGAGAGAGACAGAGAGACAGAGAGCAAGTTCTCTTGCGTCTCTTTTCCTAAGGCATTAATCCCATCATGAGGGCTCCACTCTCATGATCTCAAAATCTACCTATGTCCCAAAGGTCCCATCTCTAAGTACCATCACAGTGGAGGTTAGGGCTTCAACATGTGAATTGGGGGGGAGGGGGTTTGCACAATTATTCCATAGCATTCTACCTCTGAACCTCCAAAATTCATGTCCTTCTCATACACAAAATGCATTCATTTCATCCCAACATCCCCCAAAGTCTTAACTCATTCCAGCATCGACTCAAGAATCTAAAGTCACATCTAAATACCATCTAAATCAGATATGAGTGAAACTTGAGGTATGATTCATCTTGAGGCAAAACTTGTCTCCAACTGTGAATCTGTAAAACGAGACAAGTTATGCACTTCCAAAGTACAGGCATAGGTGGGACAGGCATAGGATAGATATTCCAATTCCAAACGGGAGAAATAGGAAAGAAGGAAAAAATGATGGATCCTAAGCAAGTCCAAAACTAGCAAGGAAAATTCCATCAGATTTTAAAACTCAAGAATAATCCTCTGGTTTGATGCTCTGCCTTCTGGACCCACTGGGGTGACGGTCCACGGTAACCAGTAGGACTCGTTCATTCACCCGCTCTGCTGTGGAACATTTCCATGTCCTGTGGAAATGTTGAGCCTTCTCCAAGGTGTCTGTGAATTTCTCAGTCTTAAGTTCCCACAGTTTCCTATACCTTTAAGCTTTTCCTCCTGGGTGTACCAGCTTTGGCTAGCACTTATATTCAGAGAGGAAACTTAGCTCTTTCTGAAGTCAACCTAAGAAACTGACTCTTATACATAACATTCGCGAGCATGTTGTACTTCACTGAGGATTTTTGGAGAGGGTTTTTTACAAATGTAAAAACGTTAAATTGACACTAGTCATTTTATTCTTCAAATGCTCTTTCACCCTTCCAATTCAGGTGGGTTTCCACTGGCTGATTTCTGGTACTGTCCCCACCTGCACATGTCCTCCTTGTTTGCCCTTCTTCTTCTCCATTCTCCCCCTTACTCTCAAGAACAAAGCAAAGCCCTCTCCTTGTAACCTACATTTGCCTTTCTTGCCTTGAATACTGCTGACGGTTTCCCAGGCTTCCAACTTCCACCCTCTGCCTCAATTCGTTCATCAAATTCTTTTCTTAAAAACATTCCCTGCCCAAGGAGAATTATGATGCCGAGTGTTAAGATAAATAAATAAATATATATTCCATATATATAATATTTTGATGGATTATATGTATTTCTTTTATAATATATACAAAATAAGAAAAAAAGCATGGAGAGCAAAGGTAATCTCTGATTTTACCATTCCCAGATGATAATATTTTAAGCTTGCTGCATGTTTTATTCTTTTTTCTTGTAACTTATTTTATGCATTTATATATACAGATATAACAAAATGGTATAACACTTAGCAAGTTAACTGATAATTTGTTTTATCCAATTACATTTAACAGGTATTTTTTAATGCCATTACATGTTTTTCTACATCATTACTTATAATGGCTACTAAGTATTTAACTGAATATAGGAATAGAGCATAGTTTATTGGTCTTCTACTATTGCACATGTATTTTTGTTTCTAAATTTGTGCTAATATAAACAACACTTTGAAACACATTCTCAAATGTGTACCTTTGCTCCACGTACACCCACAATGATTTTTAAAGATAAATTCCTAGAAGTGAGATAGCTACATCAAAGGATATTTGTTGCTGCCTTGAATAGTGTTGTTAAAGCCTTTTCAGGCAGCCCAGCTAGAGATAACCCACCTTATGTTTAATGGGGCCATGTCCTCTAAGCAGAAAGAGCTCCACTGGGGTCCTGGCAGAGTGAATCAGAGCCAAGAGTTATTTATTGTGGTCAAAAAGAGGTTAGAACTTCAACATGAATCCTCTTTTTTGATGACCTAGGGACAGGGACAAGGCATTTTTTCATTCATGTCTACTCCTCGCAATGTATATAAATTCTCATAGACACATATATTGCTTCTCCCATCCCATCTCAAAATGCATACACTCCTGTACAAGCACACAGTGTTTCATGTTGGCCAGGACAGTGCCCACAGAAGATGCGGTTGCTTTCAAGCAGTTCAAAGAACTCTTAGAGTTTAAAGTTTCATTTTATTTTAAAATACCATTTGCTTTCTGACTGTTTTTGAAGTGTGCAAAAATCACCCGTTCTTCCAGGGACAAATTTAGAAGTGAATTTATACATAAGAATGTAGAGAGATGTTTGTGTGAAGTGGTACTAGACAACTGTTATCATCGCAGTATCTGTAAGTGTCCTCTCAGATGAGTACAATATTCCCTGTTGTGTCAAGTGCCCTGTAGTTGCATTACATCCTCCCTCCCATTAAAGTACCACTTAGTACAATGGGGTGCAATTAAACCAATAGAGCATTGGTGGTCTGAAAGGTAGCTCTCTTCCAAAGTGCTTCATTTACTCCTCTGGGTTAGTAATGGGTGGTTTGGTGGGTTATTCAGAAGTAAGAAAATATTTCAGATCTAGACTAAATGGGACAGAAATTATTATATCTGATTAGCATATTTTCAACTCAACTTTTCTACAAACATAGCCTTCATTTATCATTATCTTTTCTAGGGCTGATAGAACAATAATACCCTTATGTAGCATACTCTAATGTTTTGTGGGGAAAATGATTTCTGGATTTTCCCCTGAATGTATTTTATTCTTCTCTTGTGTTTTGTCTTTCAGCTTGAATCATAAATTCATACAGAAGTGGTTATTTCTACCATAGGTACAGTCCTAATATATTGTTCATGCTCAGACATATTAAATAAGGATTATAACGATAAAAATTTAGTCCCACAGAGACATTATTAGATTTTCCTTTATCTTAGATTACATGTCGTCCTCCTGGTAATATGTGATAGCTGGGTGATTCATGTGTTCTTAAATTTTTTAAATATTTCAGTATCTGACTTTATAGCTTTTTCTGGCTAGTTTTTCAGAAGTTTCTAACTCTACAAATTTCGTTTCTTCCATTTTTCTACCTAAAGACTGATATGAAAAGCTTTTTAATATCTTTGCCATTTTCCAGTTATAATAAATTTCATGTTCCTCTTGGTTTATTAGGTCTATTTTTTCTCAATTACCTTTTCCTCAATATAGAGTATTTATGAAGTTCCATCTTGTTGCTTTAGTCTTACAGCTAGCACTTTTCCCTGATTTATCTTTTCCCCTTTAAATTTAAATTAATGCTATGTATTGTTGCTTTTCTCTTATTTATATTTATTTCTAGGACCTTTAAATAACAGTTTTTTGTATACTTTTCTTGAATTTCTATCAGCTTTTTCTTTCTGCTTTGCAATAGAAATTGTATGTAGTACTTTTTTAAAGTTTTACACTTATATCATTCAGTATACTATAATTATTTCCCAAACTTTTGTCTTTAATATAAACTGTCTGTGGATTGCCCAGCTCTCTAATGCTTCTACTTTAAATTTACACAATAGAACATTCTTAAGCTACACAAGTGGTAACCTGCATTAAAAAACAAAAAAACAAAAAACCCCAGAAAAAAAAAACAAGACAACCAGGTCCAAAATGGAGTTCCTTAGGCTAAGCCTGACATCACCAAACTGAGACTTCATTACAGTTTTGGCTTTCCCAGAAATGGAATCTTGAACCAGGAAGTCAGGAAGGTCTGATCAGCATTAGTTAGGTCATCTGCCTGAGAGACCCTGCCATCCTCTAAAGGAAAGTAACTTCGAAATCACCACCCCACCTTTTTTTTTTTTTAGTATAACTTCACTTGTTCTTGCTTCCTTCACCCATAAAGTCTTTCATTTTGTACAGCTCCTAAGAGCTCCTTTCTATCTGCTAGATTGGATCCTGCCCAATTCGAATCAATTTTTGCTCAGATAAACTCTTAAAATATTTAGCATGCCTCAGTTTAACATTTAATACCCAATTCCCTCTATTTCCCCTTTTCTTTTTTTTTTAAAATTAATTAATTAATTTATTTATTTATTTTTGTCTGTGTTGGGTCTTCGTTTCTGTGCGAGGGCTTTCTCCAGTTGCGGTGAGTGAGGGCCACTCTTCATCGCGGTGCGCGGGCCTCTCAGTGTCGTGGCCTCTCTTGTGGCGGAGCACAGGCTCCAGACGCACAGGCTCAGTAGTTGTGGCTCACGGGCCTAGTTGCCCCGCGGCATGTGGGATCTTCCCAGACCAGGGCTCGAACCCGTGTCCCCTGAATTGGCAGGCAGATTCTCAACCACTGCGCCACCAGGGAAGCCCCTATTTCCCCTTTTCTAGGCTTGGAATCCAGCAGAGACTTTTTGTGGAGTAGACAGAATCAGCTCCCAGGATTTCTGCCTCAGAACACGCGGGTGGTCACCCACACGTATGCAGCGATTTGCAGGGGTCCTCTAGGAACTGGCTTCTCCACGTGTGGGCCCCAAACAGCTGCCCTGGCATCACCTGGAAACTTGTTAGAAACACAGACTCTCAGCTTCCAACCCAGACCTGTTCAATCAGAACCTACTTTTCATAAGATCCCCAGGAGATTCCCATGCACATTCAAGTTTGAGAAGCCCCTTTTGGAGAACTCAGTGGAGAGCTAGAGGGATCCTTTCCTCCTGGGGTGGGAAGAGGGCTGAATATTGACCACAGGTCAAATGGCTGAATAGTAAAATCAATATTTGGCTGAAGCCAAGGTTGAGGCCAATAATCATTATTATAGAATGTCTGGGATACAAGAATAAATTTGGAATTTTACCACAATTCAAATAACATATATTAATATTAATCATTTATATTTAAAGGTTCAATTTTTTATAATTTGATATTATAATTCAGAAACAATAATTTTTCAGTACTGTCAGCTTCTAGATTGCTCCTGCAGGCACTCTGCTATATGTTAGTATAGAAGATAGATGCCTCCTTTCTACTGATGACACTGGAGAAATAAGATATATCTCAAAAAATGTTATGACCTAAAAAACTTATATATCTAAAAATACTAACAGCATTTTCTAGGCTTATTTGCTTTAATGCTGTGAATACTAATACAGAAATAATTTTGCAAAGATTAGAATCATAAACTTATCTATGTTTTGTTATTCTGCTTTACAGTATTTACATTTTCATAAATACTGTTAACTCAAAAAGTATATAATGTTCTCCCCAGGGTTATCTAACTCCTTATTTTAATATCCTTACTGTCTTCTTAACTACTCTTTTAACTAGTTGAAATAAAAAAAGAAATGGTTTCACTTGAAATGAAGAGCTTACACAATACTCATCAATTATCATGATATTTTATTCTGGCAATAAAAACTACACAGTTATATCTCAACTGATTGATAGGATTTGAATATATAAAAACATAGATTTTCACCAAAAGGATATCTTGGATATTTTCCTAAATATGAAACTAAATATTCAGATATTAACAAAAACCTGAAAATCATGCTTTGTATTCCTCATGGTTGTTACTGATTGTGTAAAATGCTAACCTACTGTACTCACATCCTCATTGGTCATTCATAATTTCTGATTTAACAGAAATGATACTGAAGTATGCATTTGCCTGAAGATTAAACCCTTGGAGTCAATTTTGGCTGAATAATAGGCTAAAGCGAAACGTCACTGTTTCCCCGATTCATTACAGAAGCTACAGTTTTATATTGTGCCTAGTAGAGTATTTTATCAGCAGTGCAATGGTTATTTTTATGACAAATATTTTTTCTTATATATATCTTCTTATCATGTGCTTTAGTTTTTTAATGTATCAAACTTTATTCACTTTGTTTTCAGAAACAGAGTGAATTGGAAAACTTTTCTATAATAAAACTACATGTAACAAAAATTTTAAAAGAAAATATTTTCTTCTACTTTTGCAAATTAAGTATATAAACTCTTTCCAAACATGCACGTTACCAGAATTAATCTCTCATTTAAAATGAGAAGTTTTCAGCCTGTTACAGAACACAGAAGGTTTTTATTTATTTATAGTTGTCCCCAGTATCCATGGGGGATTGGTTCCAGGACCTCCAAGGAGGCCAAAATTCATGGATGCTCAAGTCACACATATAAAATGACCTAGTATTTGCATATATCTTAAACCTATGCTCCCTATACTTTAAATCGTTTCTAGAATATAGTACCTAATACTATGTAAATGCTACATAAATAGTTGTAAATACAAGGTAAATGTTATGTAATTAGTTGCTATAGTGTGGCAAATTCAACCTTTGCTTTTTGGAAATTTCTGGAATTTCCTTTTTCTGAATGTTTTTAACCTGAGGTAGGTTGAATCCAAGGATGCAGAACTCACAGGTATTGATTTCTGACTGTATTTATTTATTTAGGTGTACTTTGCATGTTGGCACTGGATGCTTTGAATCTGGTCACTTTTTCAATTGCTTGCATACTGATCTTTTGATATCTAAGGTTCAATAATTTTTGGAATAATTTTTAATTGAATAATTATATTCAATCTTTATAACTTCTTAATCATTAAAGATTACTTGATTTTTCTAAAATTAAATTTATTCTATTCTATTTTCTCAAGTTTTCACGAACAGATTCCAAGCCCTACTTTTTTTTTATATAAATTTATTTTATTTATTTATTTTTGGCTGCGTTGGGTCTTTGTTGCTGTGTGCAGGCTTTCTCTATTTACGGCATGCAGGGGCTACTCTCCATTGTGGTGTGCGGGCTTCTCTTGTTGCAGAGCACAGGCTCTAGGTGCGTGGGCTTCAGTAGTTGTGGCGTGTGGGCTCAGTATTTGTGGTTCGTGGGTTCTAGAGCGTAGGCTTAGTAGTTGTGGCTCACGGGCTTAGTTGCTCCACAGCATGTGGGATCTTCCCAGATCAGGGCTCAAACCCATGTCCCCTGCATTGGCAGGCGGATTCTTAACCACTGTGCCACCAGGGAAGCCCCCAAGCCCTAATTTTGAATTCTAGAAACTGCATATTTAAAAAAAATATAAAATTTCTTATATTCTTTGAAAGCTCTACTATTCCTCTGAGAATAATCTATATATATCATTTCTATTGCTATCATGATAACTTCGATGATCAGTCGGACCACCTGTAGGAGGCAAGGAGGAAGGATAGCCTTCAAGTTCAATATTTAATAATTATCCCCATGCTAACCAATTAACTAAATCTCTGAGGGAAAATGTTATATAGATTTCTGTGACAAGTAAATAAAGTGAGATTCTGTGACTAAGCATTGATTTGACAGAGATTCAATACAAATTCATCTATCTATACAAATTGACAAGTATCTAAAGCAATCCAATCAATGCAATGCTGGTAAAGAAGAATGTGGAAATGCTGGTAAAGAAGAATGTGGAAATGCCAGATGACTATCAACTACAATGCCAATAGTACTGGCTGTCTAATGACCAGGAAGGAAAATAATTGCTTTCATTTTATTATAGAAATATTCTCATTGAGGTTGAAAATGAATAAACAAGACATTGCTAGTAGTAGTCACTGCAAAAAGTAAAATAGAGAACAGAAAGTAGGGATGTTAAGAAATAAAAACATTAGATATTCAAGCATAGCCCAGGCATCAGCTAAAGTCATAGTTTCTTATATCAAAAATAAGTAGACAAAAGGTTATGGGTTGTGTTTCAAGCTTGTGGTCTATTGTCTGTGTATCGAAAATAGAATAATGAAATAATGAATGAATTTATGTTACATTAGCATATGAAATTTGACAGCACAGGATGATTACAATATAAATCTACCAATTGGGATTTACTTATAGAGGTAAACTGTAGAAATATGTGTACCAAAAAACGATGGCTAGTGTGGGGTAAAATAGAATCAAGAAGGTACCAAATTACCCAAGGTATTATCAATAGCTTTCACAATTTATCTACTATACATTTTAAAATAAATATACATAAGGTGACCAAACTGATATTGATTCTTTCTATCACAGTGATAGGAAGCATATCCTAGTTTATACCTAGCTGATTTTGAATGGATGAGTTTTTGTTTGTTTAGAAAAAATATGTCTTATATAGTTAATAAAGACCTATTTTTCTTAATACATTATTATCATTTTTTTCTAGTACAATTCTATGTAGTAAAACATGGCATTTCCTTACTGTCTTTTTAATAAACATGTTTTTTTAACTGGGTCAGGGTCATAAATACTGCTTCCAGTGCTTTCATTCAGGACAGTTAAAAGTTGCCTATAGATGGCCCAAGCATCCTCACAAATCTTGGGTATAGAAATGGCCCAGAGACACCTATACTCTTAAGCAATGGGCTGTATCACTACATGGTAGGTTGACTATAAAATTTATTGTCCAAACGGAGACACTTTTGAAAGTGAAAGGGAGTACTATTAATAATTACACCAGGACAACAGGCATAAACCACAACTGTCTGGGGCAAACCAGGACATATGGTCATCCTATTATATGGAGACAGTACAATGATGTACGGATGGGATCTTTGAAGCCTAAAATGTAAGTTGGTTTGGGATTTTCTCTGAGCTCGAATATCTTGTCTTGTCTATGTGTAAGTTCTGTTTCCTCATAGCTAGGCTATTACAGAGTTTTGTAGGGAAACAAACTCTTTTTTCCCTCATTTTGAAAGAAATATAAGCCAACATCTATCTTAGATGCTGTTTAGATGTGGAGGATAATTTGAAGATGGGATGTATTGCCGTATTGGTAGTTATCTTTACTGCACGGGCTAGTGCTCTTGTGATATTGATAATATGATAAGAGCTTCTGAAGAGCTATGGTTTAAGTCATTTTCCCCAGAATTTATTTGAATGAATTCTTAGTATGATATCAGTTATAATTTTATTAGTTTCTAATTGTATTGAATTACTATAAGAGAGAGTAATTTTTAAAAATATGTTAAACTTTATATTGTGGCCAAATTAAACATATAAAGGAAATGTTTATTCTCTACTCAACGGATATGTCTATTAAGCCAATTATTATTCAGTTCTTCTATGAATTACATTTTGGCTATTAAATCTGTCAAATTCTGCGAGAGATATACTTAAGTTTCATACTCTAATTTATTCAACACTTTATTGCACTGTTTATTTTTTGTTTTATGTATTTAAACTATCTATTGCTGATATATGATATGAATTTATTATTAATGTGTGTGTATTTAAGGCTGCTTATATCTTCTTCATGAATTGTGATATTTATCA
Organism: Balaenoptera musculus; assembly: GCF_009873245.2. Taxonomy (NCBI): domain Eukaryota; kingdom Metazoa; phylum Chordata; class Mammalia; order Artiodactyla; family Balaenopteridae; genus Balaenoptera; species Balaenoptera musculus. Next base: position 59,874,839 of record NC_045801.1, on the reverse strand, counting down.
TTAGACAGTGGCACTTTTTATCCTTTTCTGCTGCTTTTAGCCTTATAATCTACCTCATTATATATCCATTCTAGTTTTCTTTTATTCTCATTTGCCTGGTATCTCTTGGTCCATCCTTTTATTTTCAATCTTTTTTTACTCGCTGAATTTTACTTGTGTGTATCAGTTTAGATAGGAAAATACTATGTTTCACTCACAATTTAACCCTGACATTTCAGAGACTTAAAAAAAAAGCAAAAACAAAGTGTATTTTTGTCTCTTACTAAATCCAATGAAGTTTTTTTTCTTTCTTTTTTTTTTTTTGACTTTCTATCTCCATTGCCCTCTACCCGATGTTACAATAACTCAGGCTGTTTCAGTCTTGTGGTTCTGCCATCTCAACAGGAGGTGTCTGTAGTCACTGCAGCAGAAGAGAGACTTGGTACCCATGCCTCCCTATTAAACTATTTGGCTCAGAGCCCATTGGCTAAAACTAGTCATGTGACCCACTGAACTGCAAGAGGCCTGGGAATGTGGTCTTCCATCACCCAAGAAAAAGAGAACTTAATAATGCTTAATACTTTTAATGTCAATGATAATGGGTTTCTTGAAAATAAAGTACAGCTATTTCTTTTTTTAAAATCTTGAATAGTATCTCTATCTTTTATGCAAGGAGTTCATTCTGTTTATACTTAGTAAAGTGAATGATATACTTGATTTAATGAAGCATTTTTGTTCCCTTTTCCTTCTTATTTCTTGTGGGTCAAGTTGCTATTTTTCTTTCCTTTTGATCCTTTTTCTTTCATTTTGTTCCTTTTTATTCCATTCATCTTTACTTTTTTCTTTCTCTGTTTTTATATATAATCAGAAACATGTATTTCTGCTAATATCTGAAAACAAGATACCATCTTCTTCTTCCACAGAGTTTTACCTGGTGTATTAGCTGGCTAGGGCTGCTGTAACAAAGTATCACAAACTGGGGGGGCGTAAACAACAGAAGTTTATTATCTCACAGTTCTGGAGGCTAGAAGTCTGAAATCAAGGTGTTGGCAGCATTGGTTCCTTCTGAAGCTGGGAGGAGAACATTTCTAGACTAGCTTCTGTTGGTTGCTGGCAATCTTTGGCATTCCTTGGCTTGTAGACACCTCACTCTGGTCTCTGCCTTCTCTCTGTGTACATCTCTGTGTCAACATTTACCCTCTAAGTATGACCACATCTTACATGTTACATCTGCAACAACACTGTTTCTTAAAAAAGTCACGTTGTGGGGTTAGGACTTAAACATATGAAATTTGGGGAAATGCAATTCAATTCATAGTACTTGTTTTCCACCTGTTTTATTTTCCTGTTATCCCTCAACCACACCAACAAAAAAAGCTCTGTAGAAAACTTTTACTTTCCCTCCTTCCCCCTGCCTATAATTGCTATCTTTGCTTGAGATAGGTTAGAGCTGTTCATTGTATAGCCTTTATCATTAAGAATGCTTATTTAGTATTTATATTATACATTTTCAGTAATACCCTTATATAGTTAGATTTAATATTTGATATAAAATATAGAGAGACATAATCATGTATGTAATAAATGTATAATTATAAATGTCAGTGTTCTTTTCTCACTGCTATATCCTTTATGCTTCATTGTCCCTTACATCAATGTCTCTCATTGGGTTCACTTGTAAATTGGTTAGATTTTCTTTTTTTCTGCCTGCATTTCTTTATACGGAGTTTGTAGGTGAATACCTGAATTCTTACATGTCCCCAAACATTTTACTTTGATCCCAAAAGATGAATGATGTGTTAATTAGTGTCATGTGCATCTTGTTTTTCTTCTTGGAATCTTGTAAGATTTCTTTACCCTTAGGGTTTTGGAATGTTGCTACTACATGCCTTAGGAGGTTACCTGTTCTCCTTCACACCCGGAAGTTAGCGAGCCAATCAATCTGAAGACTCAGGACATTCTTTATTTCAGGGAAATTTTCTTCAAAGACTATTTTAGGCTATTGCCTTTCTGTTATCTCTTTTTTTTTCCTCTCTCTGAATTCCTGTTGTTCTAATGGATGGGCTTGTTTTGTGTAGGTCTTAGCCTATCAACTGTGATGTGATTGTCTAGGATTGCCTGGGGCACTCACCTGAACTCCTGTGGCTTGTGGTGAGCACTGTTGAATGATGTGGCTGGACCGATTCCTGTGGTTCTTACTATGATTGCAAGACACACCTCAGCAACAAACATCAGGGAATCTTGAAAAAAAAATATTTATCACTCAAAGGTTCCGGAAGATGTACAGCATGACCAAGAGCCACATAGGGGAGGTTTTAGGGAGAGAGAGAGAGGGAGGGAGAGATTGGACCTGAAGTTCTGCTTTTATTGGGGTAGGAGAGTGGGGCATCCAGTGTATGGAGGGTTCATTCTTTATTGGTGAATTTTAAACGTAAGAGCGGGAAATAGGGTGTGGGAAGGGAAAATTGGGCTCACGGGGCAGTCAGTTTTCTAGGTTACCCAGGGCTTTCTAAAAGGGGAATTCATGGATGGGGAGGCCTGGCTTCTCATATAATTGTGTAGCTAGTAGCTGCGTCATACATCTGGCAATATGTTTATTCAAGGTGAATGCCTTTGGAATGAATGCCTCAGCAGTCAGAAAGCTCAATGTCAGGCACTTAACATTGTAGGCCTCCCAGGTCTACCTTTCAAGTCTTATATCTTTTCCCTTATGATTTTCCTCCCTTTATAATTTTTCTCTGAGCACTGGGAAGTTTATCACATGTGAGAACTCATAAGTGATCATTCTTTCCTTCAAATCATCTACTGAGTCATTTGATTTAAATAATTTTAATATTTTCATTCATATTTTCCCCAAATCCTCCATCATTTCTGTTTCACTGGGTGTGTGTTCTGATTGTCTTTCCTCTCTTCAGCTGCTGGGGCTCCTTAGATGAACTGCTATTTTTATTTTTTGGCTTCCGAGTGCTCAAGTTGTATCAACCATGTTTCTAGCTTCTGTAAACTTGATGTTTTAACATCTGCCCTACATGCCTAGGCCAGACGTGCCTTGTTCTGGACAACTTGAAAATATGCCAGAGTCGCTTTGTCTTGGCCTCCTGCCTCTTTCATCACCCGTCCTCCTTGGGAGGGGTCCTACTTCCAGGCATGCTTTCCTTTTCTTCTGTTTTTTTAAAATTTTATTGGCATCGAGTTGATTTACAACGTTGTTTTAGTTTCAGGTGCACAACAAAGTGATTCAGTTATACATATACATATATTCATTCCTTTTCAGATTCTTTTCTTATATAATCACAGAGCATTGCAGAGAGCTCCCTGTGCTGTACAGTAGGTCCTTGTTGGTTATCCACCTTATATATAGTAGTGTGTGTATGTTAATCCCAAACTGCTGATTTATCCAGGCGTTTTTTTCAAATACAAACCAACCATTCCAGAGCCCACCTCTGTTATTAGCTCTCACACCCTGGACCACAACACACTTGCCCTAATCACCCCAGGGCCAGGTACCCGACAACTGGGAACAGCCTTAAGCCCCGAAGCCCACTGAAATCATTCAAACCAGCCAGTCTTAAGCCTGCTTACCCTGTCTCATCCATCCCTTCCCAAGGAAACTATAACAAAGGCACTTGCCCAAAGTACCCCCCCCCCTCCCTCTGCCTCCCGACTGACTCCAGTGTTTCCCTGTGTGTCCCCCTCGTCTTGGGAAGGGGGGATGCCCTTTCCTCTTGGGAAATGTGAGTAGTAAACTATCTTTAAATATCAATTATCTCCCAGGAATTCCCTGGTGGTCCAGTGGTTAGGACTCTGTGCTTTCACTGCTGGGGCTGGGTTCAATCCCTGGTTGGGGAACTAAGATCCCGCAAGCAGTGCAGTGCGGCACCCCTGCAAAATCAATTATCTCCTGCTCTGTTGGCTTTACTACACCTCAGATTTTCTATTAATACACCATATTTTAAAACACAGGTCTAGATGTTGTAGTTTACCACGCATGGCGGACATTAGCCCATCCATCCATCCCCTGCCAAGGCACCAGACTCTCTCCCAGTCTCGGAAGAGAGGAAACATCAGTACATCCATTCAGTTCTCAATCTCCTTTTGTGGTCTGTTGTCTTGATACTTTCTCAGGGTCCCTGTTGCCTTGCCTCTAGGCATTTACAGCTCTCCAAGAGCCACACTGTCTCCAGGGTCTGCTACTCTCCGAATTGTCTCCCAAATTTTAGCACTGTTTGTCCTGGGCTTGTCCGGGCTTCTACACAAAGACCTGTATCAGGAACTCTCCATGTGCGTCATCAGTGCCACTGGGAATTACCCAGTGCTTTGGCTTGGCTGAGAGAGGCAAACAGTTTAGGATTGTGGGTGGAGAGGCAGTCACATATAGGGTGCTACTTGGATTCTGGAGTCACGCTGACTAGGTTCCAAGTCTAGCTGTGCTACTTATTAACTGTACAGCTTTACTCATGTAACTTAACCTCTCTATGCCTCAGTTTTCTCATTCGGAAAATAGATATGGTGATAATAGTACCTACTTCATAAATTTGTTACATGAGTTATTACATCTAAAGCACCATGTAGGCATTAGCTGTCACTGTTATTATTCTTTAATGTAGTCACCCCTTTCCTAATGAAACAGAAGGAATTAACAAAAAGGACACTTTCTGGCCTCATGATGATTTTTGACTCTAACAGAACTGTAAACATCTACTGAGCAGACCTAAGGAAATGAAGAATCAGGATAACAAGTTTCTACCATCATAATCACCATATTTCAAAGGATTTGTATGTACATGACTGTGTATGACTTGGAGATATAAATCAAAATCTCAAATTCTTTGTTTGTTTCTGTATTTGAAAATTAAGTACATTTGTTCTGAAGGTAGATACATTGTTTTTAAATGAGCAAAGGGCATGAATAAACCTTGTGAAGAAGAATAAAAAGAAAATATAAATGACTAATAAAATAATGTTGAACGTCAGCTAAGTTTTGGGGACTTGGGAATCCAGGCAGGACTTGGATTTTGGTGGATTATATAGATAATAAATGCTTAGAAAATACGAAATAGGTGAGTATAAAGAAGAGAATACAGAAAATCAGTTATCCCACTGTGTAGAAATAACTACTGTTAGCATTTTAATCAATCACCTCCTCATTTTTTTCTATTTACTTGTTTCATACATTTTATATGGTGATATATACAAAATCTTTTGAAATACATTTTTTGCAACTAAAATGGCACCATGAACATATTTTATACCATTAAATATTTAATGGTATAAAATTTAAAAAATATTTAAATTTATTATTTCTTTGTATGTGTTTAACAAAACATATTTAGCTATTGTCCTATTGATGCATACTTATTATTTCCAAATTTTCATTCGTTAAGATAATACTGAGATTGACATCTTTACATTTTTAACTTTCTTTTTCAAACTTTATTTGCAAGTATGAGAAACCATCTTGAGCTTGCCTGAGGCCAAAGAAGGAGGGAGAGTGGTAGAAGAATTTATTGAAAGTGTGTGGGTTATCTAAGATTCACAAAATTAAAGTTAAAATAATGGCTATCACTTTTTACCCTGTCAAGTTGAAATTGCTCCTTTTCCCAAATTATAACATTTAACATTAGCAAGGGTGTGATAAAAGAGATAACCTCAGTGAGTGTTGGGGTGGGAGAGAGGTGCTCAGAGGACAGGTTTTCTGCAAAACAAATTGGCAATAATTTGAAGAGGCTTCAGAAATAATATTCTTTGATGAAGTAATTTTATGCTACTAATCTACATTCTATGGAAGTAAGCAGATGGAGTCAAATATTTCTGTTCAACAAATTATAGTGAATTTTGGGGGGAGCTGTCTGTCTAGACCTCTCCATTCTGCCTCTCTTCATTTAAAATTGCCTATCATGCTTATAGGAGGGTTTCCAGCATCCTGAAAATCTCTACATCACCTTGCCTCTCCTATGTAGGTTAGTTGTCCAAGGTGGGCATTTAATGGAAACTGGATCAGAGACTTCCCAAGGATTTGTCATACTGAAGTGAGAGACATGGTGTTGGCAGCAGAATCATATTAAGAGCAACACCCTAAATGCAAAGGTCCATGGGATCCTTCCACCAACAACCCAAGGCCTGCCTGGGTTTCCATGGTCCCCAAAGCTTAGTTGAGGTTCAACATTATTTCATTAGCTGTTCTATTCTTTTAAAAAAATTCTTCTTCACAATGTTTATTCATGTCCTTTGCTCATGTAAAATTATATGTTTGCCTTTAAAAATGTATTTAATTTGTCAGAACAGAAGCAAACAAACGTTTGGGATTTAGATTTATATATCCAAGTCACACATAGCCATGTACTTTCAAATCCTTTCGACTATGGTGATTATTACGGTAGAAACTTATCCTGATTCTTTCATTTCCTTAGGTCTGCTCAGGATGTTTACAGTTCTGTTAGAGTCAAAAATTGTCATTAGGCCAAAAAATGTTCTCTTTGTTAGTTCCTTTTGTTTCATTAGGAAAAGTGTGACTACATTATAGAATAATATCAGTAATAGCTAACATCTACATAGTACTTTAGATGTAATAACTGATACATCAAGCCTTTGAAGTAGGTACTATTATTATAATTGCCATATTTGTTTTACAAATGAGGCAACTGAGGCACAGAGGGTTAAATGACATGAAGTTATACAGTTAATAAATAGCACAGCTAGGATTTGAACCTAGTTCATGTGGCTGCAGAGTCCAAACTCTTAATTCCTAAGCCATGTGGCTTCTCACAATAAAATGAATTTGCTCATGTAAGAAGTATTATACTTTTCATATGCCTAGCATCCTATTAAGCGTAGTTTAATATATTGACTATTAAACAGAAAATCAATCAATATATTTTTCTCTTTGAGAATATAAAATTAAGAATATTTTACAATAAAAATTCAAAAGTTATCATCTGCTGAGGAGTTTTATTTCCTTGGCTAAGGATAACTATGAGGCAATGTCACAGAGCAAAAGCCCAGGTTTTTCTCAGTCATGTGATTTTTTTTACAAGTAACTTAAACAATAAGTCAGATTTATTACCTGCAAGATAAATATATCTACCTTATTGGCTTTCTTAAGTTATTGGGGATATTAGATGAGATAGTTCATGAAAAGGTTTTGTAATTTATGATATCTTATAAAATTTAAGTTTGTATTATTATTAACGTATTTTGTGCCATGAGGGAGGAAATTATATATTCTTATTGATTTGGGAAAAAAGTTTTAAAAATCGATTTTAGGATTAGCAATATCCCTTCTATTGGGAAATGATGCAAAAATATGTCAGGACTAGGAGGAAAAGAGTTCAGGGGATCAACATAAAATATGGTCAACACCATAAAAGTATGGTTCGTATTTACTCGGCTCATCAGAAACTGTGTTGAAAAGTCAATGAATGTAAAAGAAACAGAAGATGTTGGAAGAACTTCTTTTTGTATGTTTGGAGATGTTCTATGTCCTGTCTATATTTTCAGGGCCACTTTGGGATCCATATGCATAAATGAAGACAGAAGATTTCATTTAGAGTGGAATCTTTTATGACTCACAAAACCTTGCCCTGCTTAAGAATAAATTAAGATAAAGTACTTCTTTTGGCAGTTTTGAATATTTTAATAGAGTAAAAATATGTGCTAATTATCTGTTCTGTTTCATTATCTGTGGCATATTTTAATTTTAAGCATCTTTTTTTCCTCCTATCCCCAAATTTCCATCAACTGCATTGTTTTTTGGAATGTAGATTAATTGGATGCTCTTCGGTCCTTATCCTCTTCACTCTTTTGCAACATTGGGCACTCTTGATCATTATCTGTTTAAACTTCTCTTCTTTCGTGGATTCTGCTTCCTTCTGAGATACCTTCTGTTTTTCTCACTGGCTCTTCTTCCACACACACCTTAAAAACTGAGATGCCCCTTAGCTACATAATCATCCTTCTGGTTACTTGCTCTGGATGATCTTATAAGTGGTCATCAATTCCAATCACAGGATTTCCTGAAAATACATAGCCCAAGATCAACTCTCCTATAGTCCCCTAGTCCCATATTCCTATCTGCCTTCTTCATAAACCCCTCTGCATATTCCAAGGACATCTTAAACTTAACATGCCTCAGCTGGAACTCATTACCAGTTGAGCACACTTCTTTAGCTTTCCACATTTCTTAGTGTTGATAATGGTACCACATAACCATCTAAATTCAAAAGCTTGGCATTCTCTCAGATCCTTCATTATTCCTTACATCCATATCCTATCACACCCCAATGTTAGTCTGCTTTCAAATACTTATCAAAGACTGTCTCCAGCTCTAGGTTACCATATTAGTATGGGTCCCATCCTCTCTCATAGGAACAAATAACTTTCTAACTGGTCTTTGAGATTTGGGATTTGTCTCTGCTACCATCTCCATCCACACTGTCATTAGAGTGATTTTACTAAAACACAGTGTTGATTTACAGTTTCTTTATTCCAAAAACTTCCATTGATTTTCAGCTGGATAGAGCAGGCAAACATATATGAGACTCTTCATATAGATGTCCCTTTCCAACTTGACCTACTTCCTCACTCTAACTTAATATAGTATATATGTAATACAAATTTAAGTTTGCATTATTATTAATGTATTTTGTGCCATGAGGGAGGAAATTATTCTCATTGATTTGGGGAAAAGGTTTTAAAATTGATTTTAGAATAAGCAATATCCCTTCTAGTGGGAAATGACACAAAAGTATGTCAGGACTAGAAGGAAAATAGTTCAGGGGATCAATACTGATTTACTTCTCCTTCCCTCAACCTGCCTGGTGCGTTTATGTAGGGTCTTCCTCTGCCTGTGATTTCTCCATCCCTATTCCCTGCCTGGTCAACTCATACCTGGTCATTAAGACCTAATTGGAATGTTATTTTCTTGGCGATTTTCCTAAGCAGTCAGGTACTTTCTCAATTCTGCTACTATAACACTCTAAAAATGATATTAGTAGGGCTGTTTTCCTGTTAATTCTCCATATTATTTATTTGTGTGACTTTCTCTTGCTCCTCTAGCATATTAGCTTTCTGAGGGTCTCAAAACCCTCTCTTTTTTTTTTTTCTACCTTGCCTTTCTTTCCTTATTGCTCACTAATAGGTGTTCGGTAAATGTTGGTTTAATATGAATAAACGAAGGAAAGAGGAAATAAATGTATTGTAAAAAAATGTATTTACCAATTGTGGGTAAATATATTTGTAATACATTATATAATTTCTCCCTGCAATGCATTTTGCTCTATTTCTTTCTTTTCTTTTTTCTTATTTGATAGAATTTGCATGTATTTTTTTCTGTGTATGGAAGTTTTCAATAAATTTCAACATAAAAGAAAATATATAAAACAAATGTATCAATACATTGAGATTAGTAGATATTTTGGCATAGTTTGCAGTAAGCATTTCTTAATTAATTTATTTTCTACTTAAATACTCAGTATAAAAGAGATGTTATGTACTGATGGAAACCATTCACATGGTAAAACTAGGTGAGGCATGTTTTAAATGATTCAGTATGTCTTCCATTTATTTTTCTAAAGAGTTTTTTTTTTTTTTTTTTTTTTTTTTTTGCTTAAAACTTTTAATCAAATAGATGATCCATGTTTTTTTGTGAAAAAAAAAGAAAGATAACAAATTTTTCTTGTCTATTCTCTGTATAGTCCACAGTGAACTCACGGTAAAATCTAAAAACATCCTGATGACATGCTAATTGTGTTCTAAAATAGTTTCCATAACTACTGAGAACTTTAGTTCTAAAGATCACATGACATCTTTAAGAGTGGTTTATTATTTTTTTAAAGCATTGTTGAAAATGATTCTTTAATTTTTCTGAATTAGCCTATTTTATTTTTATGACTTTTGGTCAGCAGGATTCTACCTGGTTCTTTTTAATTTACACTGTACAGAGACCTCACCTTCAGTGACTCTTCCTCTCTCACTCTAGTATGAAAGTTCAGCAAATGCAAAATCTGGATTTGACAGGCAGCTGATAATTATTTGCAGTTATAGAAGTTTCTTAATTACAAACCTATTTCTAAGCAGTCATAGTGTTGAATAATTAGAATCTGACATGAAATGAACTAGACTCAAGAATCAACCTGCCATATAAAAGCACTCATTTAATCTCTCTGAAACTCAGTTTCTTCATCTGTCAAATAGACATTTCACAGAGTTTATTTAAATACAATGAAGTTTTCAATAGTGAAACACTAGGCGATTCAATCTGTTTTTATTTGTGTTGTGCCCATTACAGTAGAATTACCAAACTGTAGATTGTCATCCTTGGTAAAGTTATATGTACATTTTTATTATTCTCCTAGCATATATTTTAAAAAGAGAAATGTGGAATATATAGACTTGAAGACATGTAGTCCAAAACTTACAGTAAGTTCCATTAAAAAGTGACCCATTAGGGAAAAAAATAAGGAGAGAATGAGCTTATGCAGTATTTTACCTACTTCAATGCATATTCAACAAACATTTATTGAACATTTATCTTTGTGCATAAATATTCTGTACTGAGTTGTGTAGAATACAAGATTTTCTAGGATAAATGGGTTCTCACCTTCTAGAAATGTGAAATTCCATAAAAAAATCATCATCCATTGATTGTTTGAATCCTTAATTCAAAAGTCACCTTTTCTCATCCAGCATTTATCTGCCATGCACTTGTTTGAGTGCTCAAATTCAGTCGAAAGACCAGTACTTTTAATATATCTAAAATCTATTTTTCACTACAGTTAAACAATTATAAAACAATAATTATAGAAATGCAAGCATTAAGATAAAATGCAACAAATGACTTTCTGGTAAATTTGCAGTAGATATGTTCTTTTAGGCACTTAGAGAGTTGGTATTGATCGTTTCTAAACTCATATTTTTTTTCACAGTGTACCCTTTGCAAAAACACATTTCTGTTGGGATTTTTCCACTCTTTACCTTTGTGGGAGTTGTCAAACAACCGAAAAATAAGACATAAGAATCATATAAATGAAATTTTATTATTTTAATGTCCCACATCGGGTCCTGATGGAAGTTTGCAATGGGCTGTGTTACAGGAGAGGGAAACTGGATGTTTTATGATGGTCAGTGCACAACCCTGTTCTTTGCTCTGGAGGAGACACTATCTCTATCCTCTGTGGCTGGAAACACACTTGCACTTTACTTTAGAGGAAGATACTATCTTTGTCTTTCAAGGCTGTTTGCTATACAAATATTTCTGAGAAGAGAGTTTTGAATATATGGTAGCAAATACCTTGCCAAGATGTGCAGAAACATGACAGACCACTGGAGAACTGGCTCTCCATAGCTTTCTGTTGAATTTAGGCAAAATACATAAGTGCAAAACCTCCAATATTTATTGAGAATCTACTCTATAAAAACTTAGTATTTGACACTGAATGATACACAGTGATGGGGAAGCCATGGTCCACATCCTCAAGGAGTTAAAGGATGTGCGTACACACACAGATACTATAAAGCACAGTGGTGTAAGTGCTCTGTGTAAGGCAATTCACAGAGAACTTATTAGCGCTTGATAACATAGATACTGGAATCCCTATAGCACAGTAGGTAAGAGTTGAGGCTGAACTGCTTGAATTTAAACCTAAGTCCCACCAATGAGCATCTCACATGCAGTATTTACCCTCCCTGTCTTCAGTCCTCATTGGTGAAACTTATATTAGTACCTACTTCACAGGGTAGTTGGGGAAATTGAATGATTAACTATAGAAAAAATCCCAGAATAGTTTCTAAAACATGCTATCTGTTGAAAAAATTTTAGCTCTATGGCATAGAACCTCTATCACTTTTTATCATTGTGACCTTAAAAAAACTTACTTAACTTCCTGAGTCACATTTTTTTCACTTATAAAGTGGGAGTAGTATTATCTCATTGATTGTCAGTCATCAATTAAAAATGTAATGAACATCTTAATAAAGACTTAAAACTGGTAGCTGCTATTATGAATAAAAGGACATATACTATATATAATTCAAGGGACAGATTTGGCTTTCTTCTTTTTACCTTTTAAATTTCTTCCTCTGATTCACAGCTGGTAGAATAATGCAACAGGGACAGGGCAGGGGTGGGGGGAGAAGGGAAAACATACCAGAAGTCAAGACCTGGTTCTGTTCTTGATTTTGTCATGAATTAATTTATTCACAAAATATATCGGGTGACCAATGCTTGGCAAAAGTTAAACATGGCAGGGTCCCTCACCTTTAAAAAACTCACAGTAGTGGCTCAAGTCACTTGCATTCTCCTGTGTAGCCAGAGGTGTGTTTTGAGAAAACTTAGAGTCTGAGGCATAGGTTAGATTGATCAAGAGAAGCCATGCGGGGAAGGATCTAAACGCATTTAAAAAGTTAACCCTAACTCCATAGGTCCTGTGAAGCTATTAAGGATATTTCTTTAAAAAAAAATTTTTATTGAAATATAGTTGATTTACAATGTTGTGTTAGTTTCGGGTGTACAGCAAAGTGATTCAGTTATACATACATAACTGAATATATGTATATATTCTTTTCCCTTGTAAGTTATTACAAAATATTGAGTAAAGTTTCCTGTGCTATACAGTAGATCCTTGTTGGTTATCTATTTGCCATTGATCAAAGCTGGACAAGAGCAGGACACTTAGAGAAAAACCACACTCAATATGGTGATCCTGGAGACAAAACTGACCCCACCCTTTTGCATTATATTAACAAGTAAAGAGAAGTGCTCTGAACTTAAAAGCAATAGAAGGGATCATCCCACCACAGTAAGTTTCTTCCTTATCCTTAGTTGTTGATAGGACTAGAAATACCTGAATAAGGCCCTAAAGTAGAAATGCTGACCATTGAGTTAGGCAAAAGACAAGTCTTTGGAGTTAAACTCAAACTCTCTCTCCTTCAGTAGCTCAGTGATGGGCAGGTAGGATGTGGTCAAGGATTAGAAGAGAATTGCCTTGATGTTTATGGGATAATTTAATCACACCCCTACCCCTGCCTCACCCCCAGGCCATGAGGACCTGCAGTGATTCTATTTCACCATTTAACGTTAAAAATGCTGCTCTGTGGGACTCCCCTGGTGGGGCAGTGGTTAAGAATCCGCCTGCCAATGCAGAGGACACGGGTTCAAGCCCTGATCTGGGAAGATCCCACATGCTGCGGAGCAACTAAGCCCTTGTGCCACAACTACTAAGCCTGCATGCCACAACTACTGAAACCCATGCGCCTAGAGCCCGTGATCCACAACAAGAGAAGCCACTGCAATGAGAAGCCCGCACACCGCAACGAAGATTATCCCCCTTTCGCCCCATCTAGAGAAAGACTGTGTGCAGCAATGGAGACCCAAAGCAGCCAAAAAAAAAAATTAAATAAATAAATAAATAAATTTATTTAAATAAAATGCTGCTCTGTGGAAGCTTATTTCTTAACACGTGAGATTTTTTTTCAAATGTTTACCTGACTTTGCAATGTTTAGCGCATTTAGGTATTGAATTGGCAGATACGTGCATTTTATTGTAATGCTGTTTACACCAGTCCCCAAACTCTAGCAAAAAATATTCTCATTAACTGCTATTACCTTCATCCAACATGTAACCTCTCAGCAAAGCTCTTACTCCCTAGGCAAGCCCATCCTCGGCCCCCGCACTTCAAGCAAGTGCATAAGCACCAGCTGTCAACGGTGCTTTCAATCCAGCTGTCAAGCCAGGTGTGGTAGGCGCTGTGCTGTGCTCTGATGTTAATGATGGATTAATTAAGCCGGTGTGTGTGTGCAGGCAGTGGAATCTGGAGAGCGGGCTGTGCGCTGCTTCTGGCTGGGGTTTCACGGCAGTCTTCAGTGTACTCCTTGGGGGTTTCCCCTCTACTTGCCAACAGGTCTGTACACTCAGCTTCAAAAGCAAACAATCAGCTTATCTGAATTAAAAACAAAGAACCCCATGACTAATTCACCAAAGCTCATGATCTTGACAGAGAAAGCACAGCTCTTATTGACAAGTCATGAAAGGAGGTGGACAGAGGTGCTCTTTTTCTCCTCACTCTTGCGGAGTAGACTAATCTGTAAGTACATTGCTTATACATCATAAACCAGTGATATGGTATGATGTTCATAGCTCATAAGATTATAGGATTTTGCAATATTTATTTTTATTTTTTTAAAAAATTTTAAATTGAAGTTTAGTTGATTTACAATGTTGTGTTAATTTCAGGTGTACAGCAAAGTGATTCCGTTATGTATATATATATTCTTTTTCAGATTCTTTTCCCTTATAGGTTACTACAAAATATTGAGTATAGTTTCCTATGCTATACAGTAGGTCCTCGTTGGTTATCTATTTTATATGGTAGTGTATATATGTTAATCCCAAACTCCTAATTTATCCCTCATACCCCTTTCTCCTTTGGTAACCATAAGTTTGTTTTCTGTCTGTGGGTCTATTTCTGTTTTGTATATACGTTCATTTGTATCGTTTTTTTTTAGATTCCATATATAAGTGATAGCATATGATATTTGTCTTTGTCTAGTTTACTTCATTTAGTATGATAATCTCTAGGTCCATCCATGTTGCTGCAAGTGGCATTATTTCATTCTTTTTTATGGCTGAGTAATATTCCACTGTATATATATATATATATATATATATATATACCACATCTTCTTTACCCATTCATTTGTCGATGGGCATTTAGTTTGCTTTCATGTCTTGGCTATTGTAAATAGTGCTGCAATGAACATTGGGGTGCATGTATCTTTTTGAATTATGGTTTTCTCCAGATATATGCCCAGGAGTAGGATTACAGGGTCATATGGTAGCTTTATTTTTAGCTTTTTAAGGAACCTCCATACTCTTCTCCATAGTGGCTGTACCAATATTTAAATATTTCCTATAAACATTTTTTTTTGCTATTTTTGCAGAATAACCTTGTTGACAATGTTGTTGCTCTTTGGAACTGTTCTGCCTCCATATTAGTTGCCTCTTTATCATCAGTTAGGTTGCCTCTCTAATATGTGTCTTTATGCTACAGAGTTTTAAGCTACTGCCTCCATGTTGCTCATGGGCAGTGTCTTACCCGTTAACACCTTGCTTAGGACCTGGGGACCTGTTGCCCAAGGTCTCAAAGGCTTTGATCCCAGATTATACTCCATTGTATCTTGGATGAAAATTGTAGGTCTTCATCTTTTTAGATAGAATAACAGCAATGTTAACAATAGCAATAAGAATAACTACAATTAATTGAGCTCTTTTTATGAAACGTAATCTCATAATATCTTTACTAATCCATTTCACAGAACTTAAAATTTAGAGAGAGTAAAAGACTTGCTCAGAGTTGTATAGCTTATAGGGAAGAATGGAATACATTCTGAGAGAATGGATTTTGAAGAATCAATAGGGATTTATTAGGGAGGAAAAGGTGAAGCCAGAAGGAAACAATCCTAGGATGTGGGCAACCCAGAAGCACAATGCCTAACATGGGCATGACTTAACAGGCACAATGCCTGTTAGGAAACCGTAGAACTTGGTACCACTGCAACACACATATCTTGAGTAGAGAGGCAGCATGGGGGTGGATTGATAAATGCCATGATAAAAAGTTTGAACTTGACTTTATTCTTCTCTCAAAGAGGAACTGGTGAAAAGAGGAAATCAGTTTAGTTTTAAGAAGATAATGGCAATAAAGAGGATGCATTGGGGTGAGAGTGTCTGATAAGGGGATACAATTAAGGAGTTGTATCATTGATGAATATGTCTTATGGGGTGCAAAAAGCAAAGCACAATGGTGGGTAATGTATACTCATTGTACTACAGTCTGCTCTAGGAAGCTGCTCGACTAGAAAAATGTCAGACAACTGAGCACACAAGTACTTGCTTCTAAATAATAATAATAGCTAGCATCTTAGTGGCT
Source organism: Balaenoptera musculus (assembly GCF_009873245.2). Taxonomy (NCBI): domain Eukaryota; kingdom Metazoa; phylum Chordata; class Mammalia; order Artiodactyla; family Balaenopteridae; genus Balaenoptera; species Balaenoptera musculus. The sequence continues at coordinate 59,858,936 of NC_045801.1, read as the reverse complement.
AGTGCATGCCAGGCACTAAGTTCTTTACAGGTATTAACTCATTAATCCTCACAACAAGCCTATGGAATACACACAACGAAGTGGAGGAAACAGGTGATGAATCCATGGAAGGTAGTTTCCAGATTTGCTATCCTGACAACAGAATAAGATGGTATTTTAGATAGATATTTTACTTTATTTCATTTTCTTTATTAGCTTCTGTAGTTTACCACCCAGGAACATTTACAATGCAAATTTAGATTTCATATCTATCATTGTCAATAACAAGGTGTCCTATTTTGTTGGGGGAACTCTCTGAAGAGATGTCGGAGAATTCTGGAGACTGCACTTTTTTGCAGAATTTTGATATTTGAGGAATGACAATTAGATCATATTACATCTGGATATCAGGGAAATATTTTATAGACTACCTTACAAGTTCTCACCAGAAAAATTAATTCTGAATGACTTGAATGTGCACTACTGTCAAATGGATTTAAAACAGAGTGAAGGGACCCTAAGCAAAGGGTAATGATAGCAATAATAATGATAAATGGCGATGCATTAGGTTAGGAACAGGGTGCACAGTTGGCTGCTTTCATTTAAGATGTCTTGGTAATGTTAAGGCTGCAAAAAACATTAATAAATGAGTATGTAGTGTTGTAATCTGAAATCTTTTTGCAGAGATCTTGGTGCTTCTCAATGTGATTATTTGTTGCTATTATTATTTAATTAAAGCTAACAAAATCACATCGATTAGCCTGCATGAGAGCTTAAGGATCACAAATATCTCAAGAACTAGTCTGGTTGTTTGTTTATTGTTATGCGAGCCAAGACCATGCAACTACCAAAGTGAACACATTCTGAGTTTTCAAGGTGAAGGAAAAAGAAAAATCTAAATGGACTTTAGTTTCAGCCAATGATATTAATTTTTTTGCTACATCATTACCACTGGAATGTCCCAAATAGAGTCACAACCTATGTTAACCAGCTCGTGCATATGAAATAGTAATAGCAGACCCATGAAGGTGAATTTTAAAACAAAAATATATTCATTTTTAAAACAGAAGATTGACTGGAAAATAATTTTAGCGTGTATATGCAAATTGTCTTAGCTATGACTTCATAATTTGTAATGGTATTCAGCTTGACAATGTTTACACTTGTTAATGACTTCCTTTATGAGTGATAATTGATCTACTTCATTATCATATTAAATCCCTGATCATATACCATTAGGGTTGATGTAATAAATGATCTGTGTGATTTTTAGTGTAATGAACTAATTAGACTAATTAAAATCAATACGTGTGCCAATATTATACTTTGAATCCAAATGCTCCTTCTTACTCTGCTGGCTGAAAATCAGCAACTCAGTAAAAAGGATCTAATGCTGATTTATGAGCACTTGAAGAACATGAGGCAGAATAAATTGCTTGTGGTAGTAGAGACAGCATTAGTGAAGTATAAGATACTAAGTGCATTGTAAGGTCAACAATAAGGGTGTATTTACACATGTAGTTATATGGCACCTTAAACCTCCTCTTAATATATCAGAACATCCCAGAAAAATTATTTGGTTTAAATGCCAGTGCAATTCTTGTGCACTTGTTCAGAAATAACATTGCAAAAATACAAGCATTTCAATTAGGTAATCAGTCTACAATATGATGAAAATATGCATATTCAGTTTGATAAATGTTTTTCAACTCCATTTATGTTCTGTTAGAGTGAAGGAAACATATTCTAAAGCTGAGGTTAAAATAAAAGTCAGTGTGAAAAAGAAAAAAAAAAGTCAGTGTGTAACTCTACAACTATAAATTGTCCATTTTTCATTCAGAAATCTATGGAAATTATAAATGATAATTTTAGAGAGCCTATAGATAAATTCTTCAAAACTAAGTTCCTATGTCATACTCTGGGGAAGACCTCCCTGACTCTTAAGACTATAACATATCCCTCACTTAAATGTTCACCCAAATGCTTCTTTTTTTGTTATTTATCAAAATTTCAATTGTATGATTGACTGGTTAGTGAAGATTGAATTTCTGGGCTGTAACTTCCTCACGGACAGGGACCACATCTCTGATTCTTCCTTAGATAGGTCTAACACAGTGCCTTGCTCCCAGAAAGCAAAATCTGTTTCTTTAATTTTCTTTTAAATACATGTCAGTTTCTTTGTTATTTCTAAAGTTTAAGTAAATTTTAGATTATTTTAATGGAAGCTAAATATTGTACCTCAATAGTCAATAGATAGCTCCCAAACAAACACATACAAAAAAAAAAAAACCTAATTAAAATCAGATAGCTTATATCACAGGGAGCTATATTCAAAATCCTGTAATAAACCATAAGGAAAAGTATCTGAAAAAGAATATATCTATACATATATATATACATATGCATATACATATATATATAATTGAATCACTTTGCTGTACACCAGAAACTAACACAACATTGTAAATCAACTATATTTCAACAAAACAATAAACAAAAAATTCTCTTCTGAATCAAAAAAAAAAAATTGGAGAGCCTTATTTTCTGCACAGTCTGGCACACGTCTTCCATGTATTTCCCTTGAGAGCCAGTGAGAGTTGTAGACAGAAAAGGAAGCTGAATTGGAATGTGGAACTTTGGGCTTATTCACTAGATGCCAAATTAATATTTATTCGTTTTTTTTTTTTTTTCTCTGACTTGGCATAAGGGCTTACAGCTATTGCCAACAAATGCAACCAGTATGCATTATCTTTGTATACTTCTTAAAGACTTTCCTGTCAGGTTTGGTTTACCTGAATCTTATGATGATACAAGTATAGGTAGGCATTGAATATGAAAGTTTGACTTTGGGAATAACCTTTAGTGATTGACTGTGAGGCAACATGAAAGAGACTCTCAAGACATTTTCTCCAGCCCATTCAGAATCTGTTTCTCTTATTTCTCATTTCTTCACATTCCTCATGGGCTTCTGCTCATCATTTGTGCATTCATTCATACAAAAATAAACACTTGAGAGTTTATGCAGGTGTTTATGAAAGGCACTATCCTTGCTTCTCTGGTAAAGAGTGTAGGGTTCCTGGTGAAAAACTATTTCTCATCTAGGAAGAAAGCTAAGACGTGTACCTAGAGAATTCTCTTTTTCTTTTCTTTTTTTGAATTTTTGAATTTTATTTTATTTATTTTTTTATACAGCAGGTTCTTATTAGTTGTCTATTATATACATATTGGTATATATATGTCAATCCCAAACTCCCAACATAAACAATTCTAATCTAAAATGATATGTGATAAATCTTTGAGAGTCTCAAATTGCAAGTAAAATTTAAAGAGGGGCCAATGACTTCTAGCAGGGTAATTTAGGAAGATTTTATAAGGGAGGTGGCATTCAAACTGAACATTGATGACTAGAAAGAATTTTGTCAGGTTGGCATGGGAAGTGACCACACTGGAGAGGATGAAAAGCATAATCCATCTTTCTATTCTAAAATAAGGTGAACTATTAAATCCACACTAACTAGATGGTTGGGGGCAGAGGTCTAAATTAGCACAAATATGCATTATAGATGATTCCTTTGTATTGCTTTCAAATACTTGGAATCATTGTGAATTTTATAAAGTGATATCTAATAGAGGTTCTAAGTAATTTTTTAAAAAAGAAGTATGTATGTAAGTAATATTACAGGTTGTTGAGAACTTCTAACATATAATGAGAATCTTTATGGAACACTGATTTCAAGCCATAGATTCTAATAATATTTTATCACATAAGAAAAGTGCAGTTCACTAGATTTCCTTGGTGGTGGAGGGTAGGGATAAATGGTATCAACAGATACATTAAAAGGAACCTTGTAAGAAATGCTCTTAAATCTTAGGCAAAATCCCAATAACTAACATAGACAAGTGTGGACCTCCTCTCATTAAAACTAGAATCAATCCATTCTCTGGTTCATCTCCTTATTTCCTGAAACAGAGTCTAAAGGCTCCTCACTCCCATGCTCAATACAGGATGAGAAAACTTGCATAGTTAGTGCTTTTCAATGTTATATGTGGAATTAGCTCAGAACACTGGCAGCTCCAGGTAACATTCAAAAATGTTATTATTATTATGGTGGTTATCCTTACATGAAGCCTCGGGAGAAAATTTTGAGTACTCAGTTGTGACATTGTTGGACATTGTGATTTTTAAGCAAATAGTTTCAACTTCTAAAGTCTGTAAATCATGTTTAAACTGGGGTTTTGAGCTAAACAATAAACTTTAAAAATTTATTCCCAGTTATGTTGTTCTATGATTCCACTACCAATAAAAGTATTTTAACCTGCATGGAGATATTCAAAGTTTTAAAAAAGCATACTTTTTAAAGAGAATAATCCTCTAATAGAATTAAAACAATGTGACAAAACGAAATAATGTATTTATGAAATAAAGTATAAATGAAATTTAGGTATATTGGGGGAATAATATTTTAGGCAGTGAGGTGGCCACATAGATGAGAGCTGCCTGGGATCATTCTTCTTAGAGTCAGGACTAATGTTCTTACAGCATTCTTGTTTTGTTTTGTTTTTTAAATAAATTTATTTATTTTATTTATTTATTTTTGGCTGCGTTGGGTCTTCGTTGCTGCACACGGGTTTTCTCTAGTTGTGGCGAGCAGCGCTACTCTTCGTTGTGGTGCGTGGGTTTCTCATTGCGGTGGCTTCTTTTGTTGTGAAGCATGGGCTCTAGGCGCTCAGGCTGCAGTAGTTGTGGCACGCGGGCTCAGTAGTTGTGGCGTACAGGCTTAGTTGCTCTGCAGCATGTGGAATCTTCCCGGATACAGCTCAAACCCATGTCCCCTGCAATGGCAGGCAAATTCTTAACCACTGCGCCACCAGAGAAGCCCCATTCTTGTTTTTTTTTATGCTACTTAATAATCCCCACTGGTTCCCTAAATTTCTTCTCTCCGTATCCTTGTGTGTCTACATCTGTTTTTCTCTCTCTTTTTTTATATCCGTCTCTCTCTCAACCAATGACTTCCTAGGTTGAAGAGGAAAGATTTGTGTAAGCAAGATGTTTTACTTTACCTAACAATTCTTATTTTTCTAAATAGGCATATCTTTCTATCTAAATGTATTTATTCTGATAGAGAATTTATCATTTATTTGCACTATTAAGTCTTCAAGAAATAGAAGCTTGTTTCTGTTTAAATATTTAATGCCTGCACTGTGATCTTTTCACAACTGTTCACTAAATATCCCTGGTTCATTTTTCCAGGCTGTCTAGAGGTCTTTGACTTTTGATCATGGTTGCTGAGCAAAATAGATGACTGGGTGTTTTGCTTCTCTCAGCAATAATATTGTTACACTGCACTGGTGGACTTTCTCTGTCATGTGGCTGACCAGTGGTAGGCTACCTGTAGATGGTGTTAAGTCGGAAAGAGCATTGGACTTGGGTTGTGACCTTGGGTTGGTCTTAGCTTTGCTACTTATTAGTTGTGTGATCCAGAGCAACTCATTGAAAAGTGAAGATGATAGCACCTATTGCATTGTAGCATTGTAGGGATTACATAAAATGCTACACGTGAAAGCAATGAATAAACTCCAGAACACTAAACATTTAAGAGTTTATTATTAATTCTTATAAATAATACATTTCATTTGCATATTTAAATCTTGGAAAAAATACAAATTTTGTATTGGTAGGATACGGAAGATGAAAGTTGAAAATTACAATCTGTGTACCAATGAATGTAGATAATAAGAAGAAACCCTCATCTGTAAAAGAGAGTTGAATAATAGAAAAGGAACCAAAATAGGAATTCCAGAAAAAAAATATTTTATCTTATTTCTGATTGAGGTTGAATGATATGACTTGAATTTGCTATATGTCTGTGAATTATAAATATGTTCAACACCATATTATCTAATGATATTTATGTCCAAAGTAAACTTTTGTAACTTATTTTAAATCAGTGGCACAAAACAGAGAATTACCACATTGTAATTTTACATTTTTTTCTAGAAAGTTAAATATATATAGATAGAATATGATTAACTTTATTCAACGGTCTAATAAAGATAGTAAAATTATACAATTTTATATATACAATACCTGCATATACTTTTATTTTGAATGGGCAAATGTTATTTTCACTTTTTGTCCAACAAAAATATTCAAAGTGATTTTGGACCAACCCATAATTTCAATTTAATATATATCTCATTTTTCAGTATTGGAAATTCTGTGGAAGTTAAAGAACACTTTAGTTATTATATACTTTGTATTTTTCATTTATTTTGTTTTTTTGTTTTTTATATTCTACATAGGAGGGAAGTCATACGGTATTTGTCTTTCTCCATCTAACTTATTTCACTTAGCATAATACCCTCAAGGTCTACCCATGTTGTTGCAAATGGCAGGATTTTATATACTGTGCATCTTTAACATGTCATTCTAAAGCTCAAAATGTAGCTGAAACTGAGACATTTTCCAGTTGAACACCTACACTTAATTTACTAGCATCTTAATTTTAATATGCTACTTTCAGAGAGACATTTTACAAAAAGAAAAGTTCAAGCCACAAACATTTTATAGTTTTGTTTAATGTATGGTTGTGCATTTTAGGAGCAGATTTATTTCTGATGAGTTTTTGTATTTATTCTAATTTGTAAATATCTTTTTTGTCCTCTTTTGTGTCCTAAGTGATATTTTGTGAATTTCTCAAATAGGCTGATTTTCAAATACAGTATATCAATGGATACATTGCTCTCAAGAGCTTTTCTTGATGGCCCCCATGTAGGAGTTCACCACTACATTCTTGTGCCCACATTATACTCCATCCCATCTCTGTTCTAACAATTATGAACAATTTTTACACCTGTAGACATGATTGTCCATATTAGATTCTGAGTTTTCTTGAGGGCAGGGCTGTATCTCATTGGTAGTTGTTCAAATAATGTTTTTGGAATAAAATAATGAAGTAGGAAATGATAATTAAAAGACTTCATTTATAATGCTGTTAGAAAAACATTACCAGCTGAAGAAAGAATTCTAGCTTTCCCAAAACCTGTATCTGATGAATATCAAATTCTTCATGTGTGCTAGCAACAAAGTCTTTTCATGTATTGACTTTAATGCATCTATATAACATGCCACAGGACTATTATAAGAATCTAGCTGAAAAAGTATTTTATAAAATATAAAATGCTATAACAATGTAGTGCTTAGTAGAAGAAATTAATAGAAGTAATAACAGTGATAGTTGTCACTGTCATTATTAATGGTTTGTTCTAGTGAGACATTCAGTGCTCAGATCAGCCAGACTTCTTATCACCACATGTAAAATCTTATTTATTCTTAATTTTATACCTGGAATACCTACTCACCCCTTGCTTATACTCATCTCTTTAGTTTTACCAAGCTTGCTTCAAATCCCTTCATGGAATTCTTTAGCATTGACTTCACAGGATATTATGGTCATCCTTTGTCACTATTGTATTTGACCCATTGAATCTACTTGCCTGTCTTCTGATAACAACAACCTAAAAATTTGTCACAGTGCTGTTGGAATCATTAATTAAGTTGCATTGCACATACCTGGCTTGGGCATGTAAACCAAATAAGCCAATTGAACTTTAAATTCTTAGAAGAAAAAAATGAAAAAAAAAATAACTTGAGTGGATTTATCTTAGCATCTTAGATTGTCCATTATTCCTGCTACCTAGTTTATCAAGCTGTCTCTCTATTTTCTAAGTCAGTTCTTCAGCTTTTTGAAAAGTCTTTTTAAAGTACTGTGAACCAGTTCATACCTTTCTGATAAATCTCCACTTGGTATAAGTTAATTTTGATTATATGTGAGAGAAAAACTCTGATGCTTTCCCCATATAGCTGTTAGTAGTATGATTATTTTTGCCTAATTAAAGGAATGGTTGGCATGTGTGCGATTTTTAACTCCTTTTGAATACTCAAAAGGCTTTTACATTGTGTTTTCTGTGTGTGTGTACTTATGTAATACTGAATGAATAATTTATCAGTAAATGATGTCTGATTGAAGTATAAATAGCAGAAACATGAACTTTAAATTTTACAACATATTTCCTCTGGCATTTAAGTTATAATGTCCACCTGCATTCACGCTGTTATAGTGAATGACACAAAATAGCACAATTGAAGGGAGATTATTTTCACACTTCCACACTTTCCATATTTAGTAATAACCAGAGACAAAATTGTTGTTTTCTAAAGTCAAAAATAAGTATTAGGGGCTTATGATCCAGTCCTCTTGGTTTAGAAAGAACTTCAATTTCCAACTAATTCATAGTAAGATCACTATTTTTTTTTTTAAGCCACAAAGTTAACACAATATTCAGGCAGAATTCTGAAGCTGTTTTCCAACCAAAATGATATCCAGTTGTGATTTTTATTGTCCAGTTAGACTCTATTTTAGTTTTTGATATTTTTCATGGATAATGCTTTGTTGTCTCTACTTGGTGACAACCTATATGTGTATGAGGATAAAGGGAAACAAATTATCATCTCATAATTATGTTATAGATTATGAGAAACACAAGATACCAGGGAATAGTAATATTTTCATCCCTAGACATGAATTCTGAAAACAAAGTGAAATTTGGCTGAATATTAGATAGGCAATACTGTGTGGCCATTTTAATTATCTGATTTTGGAAAGTTAAAAGTTTTTTCTTTCTCTATGAAAACATGCTGCTCAGCTTATGGAGAACTTCATGAAAATTTCCAAGATTTTGTTTGTTGCCTGTGCCTGTTTTATACTTGTATTGAATTATAGCCATATTGTGTTTATTTATGTTATGATTATTAGTGTCATTATTTTAAATTTGTGTCTTGCTGCTCGCAGACTTCCTCTTGATTGGTACAGTATGACAACAGGTAATAGATACAATAGCAGTAAAACAGTCATCATCACTGCTGGGATGAGAAACCCCTCCTCTTTGCCTTTTTTTTAACCTTCCTCAGCTGGAAAGTTTTGACATCTGCTGGTTTGGGACATGGCTGAGCAGCTGTCAGCAGTGGGGTAGCTGCTTTCAGCAGCAGTTGGCGGGATGGCAGGGTGCCAGCTTGTACCATCTGTGCGCCTGACATTTCATTCTAATTAACAGTAGGGTTAATTGTTCTGGCAGGCTCAAATGTAGTGTCTAACATTACCCAAGGGAAGCATGTACAAGTGCAGGAGTGGCAGGGAGCTGGGGACAGCATCGCTAACAAACCCATCGAGGCAGAGTGGTTAACAACTACTGATGATTTTACTAGCTGGCCACATGCAATAAGGCGGAGGTATTTTTTATTCTGATGAATTATGCCAAGCCTGTAATGATGTAGAAGGAATCAAGCTTAGAAAGGCTGAGACTGCTGCCTTAGGGCAATTGTGAGGGAACAATTTGCATGTTATTACTGCATATTCATACCTAATTGTGTTAGGCTTTGCTAATAGAGCAGAATGACAGTATGAAAAATCGAGCAACTGCTTTAGAGGCAACAAAGCCCATGTTTTTTTCTTCCTACACTATGAGTGCTGAATGATCATTTAGACATTTAGTTGCTCAATATGACAAGCCTACCATTTGTTAGCTTGACATAGTATAATTTATAAAGCAGTATTCTAATTTTACTTTTAGTTTATTCTTCTCATTTTATACAATATTCATGATAGCAATTTGAATGGGGATATTCATAGCTATTGTGAGTAGTTGTGATTCAAATAAAACTATATTTTGTATGAAGCATTACCATTGTTTTATGATGTATTAATTTTAATGTTTAAATAGCTTTTTCATATGTTAATACAACATAAACCAAGAGTTGATGAGAAATCCTTATTATAGCCATGCTTATTCACATTGCTGTAGTTAATGTCTCAACATTTCCATTATATAAAGACCTATTTTTAGTGTGGCTTGGACAAAGAAATTGTCAGGTGGTACAAAGCCAAAAGTCTGCTGTTTTAGAAAAGTGACTGGGTACAGATTCACTGAACTTAGTATCTGATTGTAAGTAGATAATATTCTTAAGAAATCTCAAGCACAGTAGTATATTTTTCATGTAAGCCCACAGTGCCTTCTGAAATCTTTTTATGGAATCTCAGAGAAGACAAAGATTTGGAAAATGCAGCTTTAGAAATCTACATTTAAAATCTGGTAAGATCTACCTTCATTCTAATTTTACTTTTTTTAGATTTGTAAGGCCATACTTGTATCCTCAAGTAGTCCCAACCTGATATTTGAACATCCATTCATTTCAAATTATGAGTCAGTTCACATATTGTATTGCTTGCTCTAAGAGTGCAAAAACTTTGTAGATTATGTTAATGAATTAAGAAAAGAATTTCAGTAGCTTTCCTGGTTAAATCATAGCACAATGAAATTTTTTAATGTATTTTTTGTAATTTCTACTTTTCCAGTGTCTAACATGTTTAGTTCATAATTTATGTTAAACTTCTCTTATAGGGAATGTTCAAAAGAAGTTAAAACTTTGCCCCATGTTAGCTTGCTTTGTTTTTTTTTTTTTTTTTTTTTTGCCTAAAATGCAACTATTTTCCAAAATAAATGTGGTTGGTTAAATAATATATAGTGTAAAATCTTTCCTAACTTGTACTTAAATTCCAAACCATGGAATTATATAAATACTACATATTTGCAGCTTAATTATGTAGTAAAATATTAGAGAACTATAATTCAAACAGTGTATGATACGGCTCAGTTAATTTATGAGACCCTAAATTTTGGCTATTGGTTGGTAATTCATGGCTTCAGACATAGAAATTTAGTCCCCCACATAAGATGTGTTCCATATTTGTACATTTCTGAATTAGAGAGTAAATAGAGACTTTTGTTAAGTATATGAGTCATCTCTCAGCCAAGAATATACTTTGTTACCCTCAGTGTGTTTTTGTCAAAGTTTTATATGTTTTTTTAAAGGGTAAAGGTTAATACATTATTTTGGAAACTTATTTTAATATATCATTCAAGTTTAAGCAATTATAGAATATTTTAGTTGAAATATAAGCCTAATAAGATTTCATACAATATAAATTTAATGGTACTTCTCAATGACATCAAGTTTCATCACGCTGGTTTTTTTTTTTTTTTTCTTTTTTTCTAATCCTAACTTCTGAAGGGTAAAAAGTAGAACACTACCAAACAAAAATACCCAAAGAAATGAAAATCCAGAGGTCTGAGTTTGATCTGTATTATCCAGGGGTTCTATGCCATAGGAAAGTATGTTTCATACATTAATAAACTCTAAACATAGCCTATATAGTTAACTTTTGTGAGGTATTATTTGTGAGGCAAAGCCTTTGTTTTGTGTAACTCGACCTCTGTTTTATAACTGAATCTTCCAAGTGAAAATGCATGGGGCCATTTAATTGAAGAAAGAAAATTACTACCCTAAAACTAATAAATGTGCCTCGTTTTGATTTTTGAACCACAATCTTTATCTGGTCCCTAAAGTTTACTTTATTGTCACAGTTATCATTATTATCAATGTCCAGAAGCTTTTTGTACCCGTTTTTTCCCCATTTTCCTCTGGTGGCTACTCTACAACCAAAGGTTCAATGAATGCTGTCCCCATCCCTCTAGGAAATAGCAATGAAATAAAAACAACATTTACTGAATGATTACTGTGTGCCAGGAATGATTCTCAAATTTTGCATGTCTTACCTCATTGAACCCTTACAACAACTCAATAAACTAGGGACATTCACTTTCCGCATTTTTCAGGGGAAGAAACTGAGGCTTAGAGAGTAGTAGGGACTTGCCTATGATCATACAGCTAGTTGGTGAGGAGCCAGAAATATACACGGAGCAAGTTTTCTTAATCTCTGTGGGAGATGCACTACCCAAACAGACAAGTAAGGCATAGAAAGAGGAACATATAAATGCATGAGAAAACACTTTAAGAAATAAATGTATATAGTTTACGTAAAATGTTAAAAGCCTGTCTTATTTATTGTCGAGAGAGTGGAAGCTTAGGAATCATTTGTTCAGAAACTGGGCTAAAGGATTATAAACCGAAGCTTTATACTTTACGGCATGCCAAGATTTGGGAATGTGCTAAAGAGATTACTGAGTGTCCTTTCAGTGGAGAACTAGGCACTGTCTAATGGTACATAATGGGGACTATTTTATTGAAAAGGGGTGTGCACATTTGATGAATTTTCTATTGACTAAGCTATTTTACAACTCAGTAGCGGTAGAGGTTAACCTGTAGAAAACTAATAGCAGTGCAAAGGATCTTCTTCCATAGTAATGAAAAAAATTTTGTCTGGTAGAGGAACAATTGGTTTTCAACCCCTAAAAAGATAACCCCAAATATTACATTTTGTTGTCAAACTCTGTAAACATCACATTTAAAAATTCTTATTTTAACAAGTTCTGCATCCATTCACAAATTCATTTCAGTATTCTTGACTGCCTATATACACATCTGTTTTTCAAATGCCTTTTTGAGCTAGTCTTAGATATCTTACTGAAGCCTTCATTAATTAATAGGTAGACTAAAATCTTTGGCTCATGTTCATTTATTATTTGCATGGGAGTTATGCTTATAACTTTTTGAAAATTATACTTTGGTTAACATTTGGAGGTTAAAAGACAGGAAGCAAAATGACTAAATTTTACTGAGTGCCTGTTATGAGTCCAGGATTGGCTAAACCCTTTTCATGTATTAGCTGTTTCAATCCTCACCATACCTCTACTTGGTAATTATTGATTTACCCATTTTACAAATGATGAGATGAAGTTGAGAATGATTAAATAATAACCTCAAAATCCTGTGCTCGATCTAGTAAGTGAGGGAACCAGGGTCTGAGTCTAAGTCTGACTACTACGCAAACTTTATTCCTTCTCTAGGATCAGGATGCTATATAAAAGATAAACAAAAGATTAAATCAATGATTAGCATATGGTTATTATCTAACCCAGGGTATAAATGCTGTTTTACAGTGAAAAGTAAATAACTAACAATGTCTGATATGTTCATTGGCAAAAGCCATTGATAATGAAGATGCTATTCTTGTATAGAAAACATAGGAAAGCAGCTTGGATTTTCTGGAAACCAAACTCCATTCTGTTATCATTGTCTTGATTGTTCTTTCATTTCCATAATGAGTACCCTCTTTTGTCTTCAACAATTTTTCAGCTGTGTTTATCTAGGATTAACTCCTGTAATTTCTATCTAAAAAAAGAGACAGGAAAGCCTCTTTTAGGCAAAAGTAACCTGAAATTTTTTTTTTAAAAATCAAATTTTATTAGAAAATAAATCATGATAGATGTGTAGCATAGTAGAAAGTGTGAGTTGTACTCGGATTGATATGCATTGGAATTCCAATTCTAATACTTAACAGCCTGTGTGAAAGTGGACATGTTATATAAAACTTTGAGGTAAACTGGGTAAAAAGCACCCACACATATGCAGAGGGCATTCAGTAAATGCCAATTACATGTGTCAGTTTAAAGTGACATCTGGCCTTCAGAAAAGGCATCACTGTATGATTATTTTCTTTCTCTTCTTGTAAAATTTCATGAGTTTAGCAAAAATTTCTTTGAACAAACAGATGTATAATTACACTTATTGGTGTATTAGTAAAATATTTTTGTTTTCTTTCAGAAACTACATTTAACTTAAACTTCTAGTTTCTGTATTTGGATATTGAAGCCTATGTAATTCTAAAAGGAGACATTTATATTTGTTTAAAGTTATAAATTATAGTATATATCTCTTAATTCTCTAATATTTTCTAAATTTCAGCAAATTATTTTTCTGCCAAGCTAACTTAAGATAGTATCTAATACTAACTGAATATGTTTCCTATTGTAAGTATTTTAATTCCAGGAAAGAGAAGATGTTGCTGAGAATTTATGATCAGTTTTAGGCATATATTATGTTTATAACGATCCTTTCACTTGGTAATAGATATACAGACAGGTGAGTCTTATGTGAGTGCATGTTTCATTTAGTTATTTTCATTTTTAAAGTAATTGCATACATTTTTATAGCTTAACTTTTTATGGCTTTCAAAGATTTTGACTATTTGATGACATTCTAAAATCCAGAAAATTCTTGCTGTCAAACAATTCATTAATTCATATTTGGTCCATGGAAAGGCAAATTTAAGCATATGTGAGTTGTGACTATGGAGTGAAAGTAAGGAGAGAAATGCATTTCACAAGACTCACAACATACTAAAATGCAACCTTAAGTACTCTATGCTCTGCAAACAAGCAAAGAGGATGTCCAAGTTCTGTCAGTACCAGTTAAATGTTTTTTCACAAGGATATTTCTCACAAGGCCAAAAATAGGATTAAATTCAGTGACCCTATGTGTGAAGCTATTTGTTTGGCACATTAATATCTTTGGTTAACTTTTTCATGGTATAACATAAACAACAATTTTGTTGTTGTGACTTTCACTCTAAGGTAACCCCTACTTCTCCAGGCCTAATCGACCTGAAGGAACAGTGAAAGAGACAGACGACAGACATGGTAGCAAAATTCATCATTTCTGAGCCCCAACAGGCTACACTATTGAGACTCCAGGCCTTCCAAATCTCTCTTGTTCCCCTGGCAGAATCCCAGGAGATTCGCAAAGCCTCACGGTGGATGTGAAAATTACTTTGATGCTGCTCTTTGCCTTGTGATCTCCTCACTCTAACCTGTCATCCTGATGTCCTTGTCACTTACACCATGGTGTCTGACTGCAGTGTTGACCTTGGGGTAGACCTTGCTGTCTCTGTCCAGTTACTCTGAATTCATAGTTCCTCCGAATTCATAGTTCCTCCTGAAGTTAGCTCTTCTTCCCCTCCTCCTCCTCCTCTTCCTCTTCTCCTCCTCCTCCTCCTTTTCTCTTCTCTTTCCCCTCATCCTCTCCCTTTCTCTCTCCCTTTTCTTCCTCTTTCTCTTTTCCTGCCTCTACGTCTGCCTTCTTTTCCTTCCTCCCCCTCACTGCATCTCTCCCATCTTCCTTCTTCCTCCTCCTCCTTCCCTCCCTCTCAACCTCTCCTTTTACCTTTCTAGTTCCCCCTTTCCCCTTTCTTCTTCCTTCTCTTTCTCCTCCTCGATTGCATTCTTTTTGTGGAAAACTGGTCTTTCATGAGTGAAAGAGAAAGGATAATATCAAGAAGTCACATCAACTGTGAAAATACGTATATTGAAAAGACCAAAGGCAATTTTGTATTTTTTGAGTGTAAATACAGTGACATAAATGTTTATAACATAGTTGCTTTCTGCAAAGGCCCAGTGGACAAAATTAAGTTGCAATCATTCACACAGCTTCCAGAACATTCTCATGAAAACTACTGAATAAGAAGGATAATTTGCACTGATGAGTAACTTAGATCAGAACTTCCACAAGGGTTGGCTGCCAGCTGCTCAAGATTTTCAAGCTCAAAACTAGGAACAAGTGAGGTGGTGATGAGTTTGAAGCTGCAATTGCTGGTGGCATTCAAACATCTTCCTAGCGCTGACCATGTTAATGGTAGGACCAGCCTCAAGGTTCCACTGGTCTTTATGTTGATGATCTCTAGAGTTTCTGGTTGTCTGAAGGTCATTCTCTTTGTATTCCCTGGGAAGGACTCATGGAAACAATATCTCACAAACTCCTGCATTTCATAGCAAGATGTCTGAGGTTATGTTTAAAGATCAGCTTGGCTTGGTTATAAAATGTGTGGATTCTATTTCATATTCTTCAGCATTTCAGATGTGTTACTCCATTGACTTCTAGCAGATTTTCTAACTTATAATGTTATTTTATAATTTCTACATTTCTTTTGTTCTTTAAGTTGATTTTGAAATATTAAATTATAGCTTTTATTTCATTTGTAGGCATGACTTACTAGCTGACTTTCATTTTTTATAGGAGTATTATAATTATTTTACAACTTACAAATGGAAATTTGGAGTCTATACAGTACTTTTGTTTAAATAAAATGAGTACATGAATGTACTTTCAGAAAGAAGTGTTAGGTCATGATTTCTTTCTTAACTCATGGCTCTAGAGCTTCCTTTTCACAAAGTGATGAAAATAATATGACATTTTATCTTCTGTGAGTTTCTCATTGTTTTATTTTGCTTAAAGCGAGGTTGAGTATCTTCCTATAGACTTTCCTCTTCTGTATTTCCTCACTATTCACTGAAATTTTTGGTATTTATTATTTTCTAGTTATGTTATAAAGATGAGTAAAATGTGGCTTTAAGTGTTCTTCATATTGGTCTATAAGTGTTTTTGAACTGTGCATAAAATCCACATATTTCTACGTAAATATTCTCCACCAAAATTTGTATTATCACTAAAAAAAGATGATTGTTCCTTTTGAACTTTTAAACTAAATTTATAACAGCATTCATAATAATTTTACATGTTTAAGCTATGGCGTAATGAACTTCTGACATCTGTAGTGTTATTCCATGACTTCGTTGAAAAAAATCCAATCAATTTTGGAAATAACCTATATTTTATTTGAAGCATTTAGTAACACACATACAAACAAGAACATTAAAATGTGAAGTTATTTTAATATTAGACCCAACATGTTAACAGGAATTGATTAACTTTTCAATTGAGTGCAAGAAAACTTGTAGATGAGTGAACTTAATTTAAAAAAACAATCATTTGATCTAAATGAAATGTCATGCTTCACGGGGAGGTATTAAAATGTACTTCTGTAGCTTCTTCATTAAACTGTAGTCTTCAGCATGGTCTTCTTAAAATAACTTCTAACTTGGAACAAGATGCTGTTGGTTCTTTGGCAAATGTGTGTGTTTTGGTTTTCATGTAGTCATGATAGTCTTAGGGTCCTACGGTGAATAACATATATCCATAAACATTTTGTGGAAGTTATATGTTCATCATCAACCTTTTGGGATACATAAATTCTATATTTAATATTTCCTTAAGCATAAGCGTTCATATTTTTGAGCTCATTGTCATCAAAAGCGTTTATTTGCAAAAAAAAAAGTTATATACTTCCATTATACAGTAAATGACAGAATTATTTAAATAAATGCATTCCAACTAATAGCTAGAGAGTTTGAAGTACAACTACTCTGCTTGCCTTTATATCTTACAAATACATACCATGATTTCCCACAGCACCCAAGGACCACATCAACTGGCAGCACTGCACATCTTTCAGGCCAAAGCACAAGTTCACTATCTGGTGATCTGACAGGGTGGTCTATCTTCTAGGGCAAAGCATAGGATGTGGCAAAGTGGACTGGTATATAAATGGCTTGTAAAAGCACCCAGCATCAAAAAATTCTCTCACCACTTCTGGAGGCTGGAAAGAGCCTTTTGCTACTACTCTCAGAGCACAGGTATCAGTAAATACCCTGCATGTTTTCTTAGAATATGTATCATTAGTTACATTGTATCTGGGAAGAATTAGGCAAAGCTACTTTAATTCAATTCATTATACATGCATCTCACACAACACTGGACAGACCTGGAAGATTCTGGAAGGGCAAAAGATATCACATCCTTACTTAATTTAGTGCAACTATTGGGAATCATTGAAAAATGAAGCAAGCAAACAAACAAGATAATTCCTAAGCCAGACAAAACACCAGGACAACAGATGTAAGCTGGGACATTCATTCCTAAACTAAATGGCCTGTGTGGTCATCATATCACATATCCAGTTCCTCTATATGCGTGGCTCTGACTCTGGTCTTCCCATTCGCTTCCAGAACATTGCCTGAACAGAAACTGCCACTGTGTCTGTTCCATCCAGGAGTCCAGCTACCCCGGGCTTCTGTCCTGATTCCTATTGGGACTCTGGTTTATAGAAATGTCTATCTTGGTTTTGAGGCCTGGTGAATTTTTTTTTTTTTAATTTTATCAATCACTACTATGTATTTGGGGCATATGGCGTATGTGAAAGTACATTTATTTGCCACCTTGAGTGGAAGTCTCAAAAAATTCTTTTTCAGTGAAAAATACTTATTTTTTCCTATTCTGTAATGCCATATATAGAAAACATCTTTTTTCTATATTAATATAATTTCATCAAACAAAACTATTTAATAAATCCTCACCTTTAAATAACAAAGCCATCTGCAGAGGTTCTAACACAATTAAAAATGAAACAAAATTTAAAACAAATTATTGATTTGAAAGAATTATACTAAAATAGAAATAAATTTGAATTTACCATTTCGATCATATATTTGTACAACTTTTTTATGGGGGGGGATAGCAATAATTCTGGTTGTAGCAAAGCTAATTTGTAAATTTTCTTACCAGCATATAACTGGAAATTTAATTTGTCTTCTTACTTCGCACTAAACATTCATTTCTTCTATGATCATATTAAACATATTAAATATGAAAATATTATGTCAACTAATGAACAGAGTTATGTGAGCAAAGTAAAATTGGAAATCTAATTGTTAACAAATTGTGTTTTACTCTTTGCTATACTTTTTTGAAGAATTTTATTATGGAATACTTCAGAATAAAGTGATTATAAATTTGAATAGTTTATTTTACACAAAGAAGAGCATATTAGTTTTTTAATAATGAGTTCCATATTCATACCTTTCTTTTATTAATAATGGAAACATAAAATTTGCAAATAATCATTCAATTTGTGGATTTTTGAAAAATATTGTATTTCTGATATATCTTGGAGATATTAAAACAAGCTATAGATTTTGAAGGATTTGAATGTGTATCATTTGGTTGCAGTAAATCAGCTCAAGCTCTCAATTCATATAGTTAAATAGAAAGAGTAATTATTATGATTGAATAATGGAATTTGCATATAATATAAAGGCATTCTCACTGAGCAGCTAGTGTGAGAAATGTCATGAATTGAGAATGCTCAGGTTAATAGCGGTTATTTTAGTTGAAAATAGTGTTCTGGGTATGATGAGCAACAGGAAGATAGGAAATGCAGATAGGAGATGAAGTATGGAAGACCTTGAATGTTAGACAAAGGGCTTTGACCTTTATTCTGTGGACCAATGGAAGGAAGAAAAGAAAGACTTTTATTTAAGGGGACATCATGATCAGATCTGTGCTTCAATGAGATAAATATGCTGGAAAAGCAAGTTGAAAGATGATTTGGAAAGCCATTGTTCTAAAGAGGTAATGAGTGTGGTGTTTGTGAAAATAAAGAAGAGGGAATAGATAGACAAATATAGTGGAGTTAAAATGAGAAAGTGAATGAGAGGCCTCATAAAGGGAATGTTTAAAAAAAAGAAGAAAAAATTGATTTTTGAGCCTGGGTGATAGAAAAGTGACGATGTTAACAAGAAAAATCAGCAGCAAATATAAATAAGTATAGTTAGAGAATGAAGATGAGGCATTCAGTGTTGAACATGTTTAATTTGTGGTATTGACAGGACATACAGGTGACTGCTCTTAGGCTGTTGGAAATATGACTGCATATTTGTTTCTTCAAATGAACACTTGTAAAAGCAATCCAAAGCTTCCCTTGAAATCCAAAAGAAAATTACATTAGCGTCACTGTTGGGAAAACTAATCAAAATGTAATTTACAAAATATGCATTTTGCAATGTCCTTTGAATTCTTCTCTAAATTCTAATACAAAGGACTCACTATATATTCAACAAGTATATGGGAAGCTTGATGGTCTAGTTAGGATTTAGCATAGTAACCTAGTTTTATCGCCAGACTTGGGGACTATTTAAATCCAGGACCTATCACAATGCTTGGATATGGGATATAGTCATGGATGAGAATGAAAGGATCAATGGATCAATGAGCACATTTTTGAATTTTTTGATACTTTGGAAGCTATTTGTGTTTCCTCTTTTGGTATAGTGTTGGAAGAGAATCTGTTGGGAATACATGATGAAAATTTGAAAAAAAGTTACATTGTTTAAATATAACTACAATACCTTTGGTTGGGCAGATTGAAGCATGGAAGACATTTGTGGCTATCTGTACACTCATGAAGCTATAATCTTTAAAAATTTCCTTATAACTATTTGAAACATAGGGGAATGAAATGAATGGTATGTGTTATATATTGCTTAATGAAATATGAAGCCACAATTACTATTATTAGAATTAAGTATTTCCTCAAAATAATTGTTGATGTCATTCATGTCCATCCATAAAGGGTAATTGTTTAGTTGCCATGACAACTGGAAAAAAATGTCAATACGTTGTTTAAGAGTATATGATTTAGATACATCTCTGCCTGATTGCAGGAGGATGTCAGAAGAGACTTTAGTCAATCCTTTGTATTCTGTGGGTCTCTAGTCCATCCTGATTTCTGGTCACTGGAATCCATTTTTAATGCTTGACTATGGCATCATAAAACTGATTGTAAATCTCATGATCTAAAAAGAAGTTGCAAGTCAAGAGAAGAAAATGGGAGTTATTTGTAAGACCTAATGCTATACCAAATAGTTTCTAGCACAGTATTGTAAGAGTGTTATGGGTTGAACTGTGTCCCCCCTGCAAAAAATATATGTTGAAGTCCTAACCCCCAGCACCTCAGAATGTGATCTTATGTGGAAATACGGTTGTGGCAGACATAATCAGTTAAAATACAATGGCATTGGATTAGGAGGGATCCTAATCCAACATGACTGCTGTCCTTATAAGAAGAAGGCCATGTGAGGACAGAGACATAGGGAGGATGCCATATGACAATGAAGGCAGAGTTTGGAGCTATGCAGCTGCCAGCAATGGAATGCCAAAAATTGCTGCCAAACCACGAGAAGCTAGTAAGAGGTAGGGAAAGATTCACCTCCAGGTTTCAGAGAGAGCATGGCCTTGCTGACACCTTGATTTCAGACTTCTAGCCTCTAGAACAGTGAGACAATATGTTTTTGTTGTTTTAAGCCAGCTGGTTTGTGGTGCTGTTACGGCAGTCATAGGAAGCTAATACAAAGAGTTAAATACATTGTGGGGTATATCACACCCTTGTTTTTAGTCCCGTAATTGTTGCCATTACATTTTCAAGGATGTGACAGCTGCACATGGGTGGCCACAAACTTGTACATTCAGAATTTCCTGTATTTTGGGAAACTATGACTCAAAATACCAAGTTAGAATTCTGACAATGTCTCTTGATGTTTATTTCCAGGTATGTCTTGTCAGCTTCATCTTCTATCTGTTTTTAAAAGGTGCAACTACTGTTAAGAACTACATACCAAGTTATGATTTCTATGAATCATTTAATGCCATTGGAGATTAGGCCCAAGGAGATGGCCTATCATATTTACTTTTGGTTTAAGCAGCTTGGTGAGAGTTTTGGAAAGAAATGACTGGGTGGATTTTTCTGGAATAAGGGAACCCATCATGTTTTAGGAAAAATGACATTTATTACTCTTCATACTCATTAGTTATCATGTAAAGTCTTTTGACATGAAAAACCTGATCATTAATTCTTCTCTTGCTTGTATTTTGAGATATATTAATTAATTTTTATTTCTTTGAGGTATGCAACTTCAAGTAATTATATTTTAGGAACTTTTTTTTTTTGGTAAGATATTCCTATTGACCATCACACTATCCATTGAATATTTCCCTTACATTTAATTTTCCAATAATATATAAATATAAACCTTAATTTCACAGACTTCTCACTGGAGGTAGAAATAGTAAAGACTCATCAATAATCAACAAATAGTAAGTTATAAATATGATTCATCCTTTTAACATCTCAACACCTGTTCCAACCAGTTTTATGTAAAAGATTTCTATTTCCCTGTGACTGCTTTCCTGTTCACTGCTAGCTTTAGAAGAAAAAGAAATGTGTCTATTTCAAAATTTTCTACAACTAAACGGGAAATTTCTTGTATCCTTGTTCTACTGAAAACATGTTCTTGCCTACAATTATTTCTAGCTAGATATTTCTATTCTAGATATTTAATGCTATTACAGAGATGATAAAGGGCTAGCTCCTTCAATTCCTCTATCTTTGTAGATGGAAAATTTTAAAGAATTTGGAGACACATAAAGTTGTAGAAACTATGGCATCATGTACTGTGAAGACCATTGAGCACTCTTCTGTAAGAGGAAACGTGTTGTTGGTTCCTTTTCATATTGTGTGTGTGTGTGTGTGTGTATGTGTGTGAGAATAACTGAGGTGTACAGCTTCTCACTCACACAAAAGTACGGAATGAAATATTCTTTGTTTTAGAAGGAAAAGTACCAATGATTCTGATATATTTTGAAGGTCAGTAATGTTCAGCATAGAGCAATATGTGGAGAACAATAGCTCCTTAGAGAGTGGAAAACATGGTACTCTCATTATCCATAATCTCAGCTGGTCACCATAGTAACAGCATTTTATTTTCCAAGATGTAAGCCTTTATAGTTCTGTAGAATCCACTTCCTAGGCCTTCAGACACGTCAGCGGCATCTAGTGGCCGAGACCTCAGCTGAAATATTTGCGTTTTACCGCCTGCTGTGTTGTGTTGAAAACTGATGGCTTGCACATGTGCCTAACTATGCCTGTGTTTTTCACTCATCAAGATGGGTGACTATAATTTTTCAGAAAAAATATTTGTGGGTTGCCTACAAAAAAGGGTGAAAATGTAAGCAAAAAGAAACTTATTTTACTAATACTCTCATTAGAATTTTGCAAGGGAATTAGGGAGTGTAGAGACATGTGTGTTCTCCAAATATAGAGAGAAGTTGGAAAGGGGCAGTTTCCAGATGATGAAATGATTGCTCAGAGAATACATAGAACTACTTTCTGGAATCTCTAGGGGACAGATTTATTAAAGATTCAAGGAGATTACTGGTGAATTCTGGGAGGAATTAAATCTTGTTTACCCACTTTTATTTTCTGATCATGTATCTGTCCTTTACTATGCAATTTTTAGAAATCTATGTAATAGTGGTTATTATATATTTTAGATACTTACCAGGGTCTAACCTAATCTCAGAATAAATGGGGGAAATTCAGAAATTCTCTTTAGTCTCCAGGGACATAGTGTGGGGTTTTGGAAAAGGCATGGACACTGGATTGAGACCCAAGTGTAGTGCTGCTTCTACCACTTTCTGGATTCTTGAGCAAACGCTATAGCTGTGGTTCTCAATCTTGGCTGCGTTTTAAGAGAAAAAGTCAGTCAGTACCCAGACTCCATCTTGGACAAGTTGAAACATAATCTTTGGGAATAGAACCTGAGCATAACCTGAAAAAGAAATCTGAGGAACCAGATCTCAGCTCCTGAGGAGCTTTGTAACATCATACAGTCACTCATCTGACTTGAACCTTCTTCCTGGTAGCATGAGCCACTGGCCCTCAGCACCACTTGGGGGCTTGTTAGAAATCAACACACATTTTAGTTGAAAAAGCAATGAAAACCCATAGAGATTCTAATTCAGGAAGTCTGAGACGAGCCTGGGAATATGTGTTTTTTCAAATTTAGGTGTTTCTAGAGTGCTTAGCTTTCTGTTGTAATGGATGCTCTTACCTGGAAGTTACCTGGAGGATTAAATAAAAACACTTAGGTGGACCGTTACTCATTTATTCATGAAGTTAACCAACATTTCCTGAGTGCCTAGGATGTTCCAAGTCCTGTAACAGAGATGCATGAGGGTCCTGATGTGGGTGACACACAGGGCTGAAATCAGCTTGGAAATAGCTACGTCTCAGTTCATAAATGCTTTTCTAAAATTACTCACTTGCTTGTCTCATGCATATCACAGAAATTTTAACATAAAAGAACTTCACACGGATGATTTTTTAAATTCATAAAATGAGAGTTAAATATTTATTATGTACCCAAATCTTTATCTTAGTGAATCTTTTTTGAAGAATAAAATACCTTTCTGGCCTTTAAGAAATGTAAATTCTAGGTGGATACTTAAAGCATATTAATAAAATAATCAAAGAATAATACCAGAATAAAATTATATAGATGAACTAATTATCCACTTTTTTAGGGATGATGACCATTTTTGAGGAAAGTGGTATTAAGTCAGGTTTTTTGAAAACAAACACTCATATAGACAATTATGTGCAGGAAATTTATTGGGCAGCTTCTCTTGGGAACAACACATGTGAGAAAATGAGGAAAGAAAAGCAGGACTGAGTAGGGGGAGAGATTAAAATGAGGTGCATTTGTGCCAGGTAACTCATCTCCCCACATAAGGAACTCTGACGTTGGACCAGCCCTTCAGAGATGTTCCCAATTGAGGCCAAGAGGCTAGGCCTTTGTTCCCTGCATCAGCCAATACTGTATGTGAACTGCCTCCAAGAAAAGGGTGTAAACGTGGGTAAAGTAGCTCCCTTTGGCTGAGGGCAGCTCTCAAGTAAGTTCTCAACTTTGAGGCACCAGCAGCCAATGCTCAAGGCAGCTGAGGGAGTGAAGTCTTCAATTCTGCAGGGTGGAGTCTGAACAGTGAATCACATTTATTATAAAAGCACTGGTCTGTTTAAACATACCCAGTAGTTCCCTCAACCTAACTTTCAGGTCACCTCTTACATAGACCATTCTATACATCAAGGTTCATCCTTAGCACTCTGACTAAAATCTCTTCCATGAGCTAAATTGGCAGGCTAAAGTCTTCCAGGAACATGCTTCAGATCTCTTATGCTAAGCTTTTTTTCTCCTCTGACCATTTGCCTGAACTCTCCTCGTTCATTTTTCCTCACTGTGCTTGGCCAACTCATTAGTTTACCACTGACTTAAGTACCATCGTTCTTAAGAAAATATCTAAGATGGGCTTCTCAAATTTGAATGTGCTTATAAATCCCAAGATCTGGGCATCTGCTAAAATGCAGATTCTGGTGCAGTAAGTTTGGATTGGAGTCTAAGGGTCTGCATTTCTACCAAAGTGACCATGCTGGTGGTCAATGAAGAGATCCACCTTACCTGTGCTTTAGTAGCCCTTTTATCTATAGCATCTCTTATTGTATGTGACTTATACTTTTGTAGAGTGCCATTATTTTGTATTAATAGAAATTAATTCATTAATTAAATGATATGCTCTTTTATAGTAATTGCATCTGATACTTTAATGTATTTCTCACAGCACTTAACATAGTGCTGGTGTGTATTAGGGACACTGTATATATGTGTTGGTTGATTTTGTAAGAGAGGACTAACATGTAGTTAGTGATTTTTCAAGTTGAGCAAGTGAGTTTTCAGGGTTTTGCAGTATTATGACCCTGAATGAGAACCACCGCTAGCAGTGACCTTTTCTGAGTACCAGTAAAGCTGTCCTGGTTCTGCTCCGCCCTGACACAAAATAGCAAAAAGTTCTACATCCCTACTGAGGAATTTTGGAATATTTCTTTGGCTGTCTTGTTGAGCTGACCATATATCACATCAGATCAGGGAAAGATGCCATCTCTACAAATGCTCAAGGGCACAGAAAATAAAAATAATTGTAACTAAGACTCAGATGTTCTTAATTTCCCATATTATAAACCCAGCTTCTCCATTTCTCCTACCTTCCAAAAAACAGTGAGATAATGCATCCAATGATACATTTCAATAGTCCTTCCCTGTTTCTTTTGAGATGCAAGCACATTATTTCTGAAGATCATCAATGGAAGAACAGTTTCAAATCTATTTCTAGGTAATACTTGACACTAACGTTTGATTGATAGCTATAACCAAACAGCTATTCTAATGATCTTACTCTGATTAATTCCATCTCCCCATTAAATCCCTATTTACCATCCATATACTCTTATTATTTTATTGCCTTACTCTTGGTAAAAATGCAGACTAGGAACTGTAGTTCTTTCCTTGACTTATTTTAAATAAATTAATCAGAATGGGTAATTGCATCATCTATAAATTGCACATGTTGGGGATAAACATGTTGAAGCTTCTCATTAGATGATTGTAAGTGGTGAGTTTGTTGCTGAAGCTGTGTTCGTTAATGATGCAGAACATCATAACTGACTGGCTTGGGCCATTGTTCAGGTGGATGTTTTGCTTTTGTGATCATTATAATTTTGAATGTATTGGTATAAAGCTATTGGTATGCAAACTATGAAAGAATTCTAAAGATGTTTTTCAGTGTGCTTCAAGTTCTTTGGGAAGCCAGGAGATTTAATACTAAATATTTGATGAGGTACAATTATTTGAAAGAACTCTAATAAGCCCTTTTAGTCAAAGACTACAGAATTGTGATGAGTATTTCTTGTTACTGGTTGACAGCATATATATACTCATAAATTCGTTATTTTGCTGGAAACTTGAGTAGCAAGCCTAGCTGTGCATATTGATGTTATTATACAAATCAAATATGTTTAAAGAGACTGGGTTAGCAGAGTCTCAATATTTAAAGGCTATGGTTGACTTTTTCTCTCGGTCTTAATTTCTGTATCTCTTTATAATTGATTAATGTTCATTGGTAGAGTAAGTATGAATAATTTATAGTTCACATAGCTGCTGGCTTATTAATTGTTTAATTTCAGAGAAAGTAACTATATATTAAGGAAATTCAAGTTGTCACTCTGAGCAGCCAAGTGAATTTATACACTTTGTTGCTGCATAGTCCAGAAATAGTGTATCAGACGTACACTCTGTATTTCCTACAGTGCTTAAAAAGAAGAATATTAATGAAACGTTGAATAGATTTTTAAAAGTAAAAAAGGAGCAAATGTCTTGACATGGCTGAGAACTGTGTGCTCTGGGGTTCCCTCCAACCCCCCTTTAAACATTTTACTCTGCTTCAGTGATTCTTTGTAATACGCCAAACATAAAATGCAGTTAATTGACGAGTGATGCTTATTCTTTAGAAGAAAACATAATTAAATATAGAAAAGAAAGTTGTAATTAACTTTAGATATGTTACAATTTCTCTGGAATTTGAGCAAATTGATTTTTATCTTGTGAAATTAAAATAAAAGACGTAATATGTGATAAATTTCCTTCCTTTAGCAACATGCATACAAAGACATTGCTGTCTTGGAAAAATACATATTATTCGCATCAGAACTCGTAATAAGTTCATTGGTCTCTACATTTATTGATGAAAACCCAAGGCTGGTATAAATTGTATTGAAAATAAATGTTGACCATCTTCCTTTGGTACAATATTTTCAAATAAATCTAAAAGATGAAATCAGCATTAAAATGATCTTCAACGAAGTTGAAGAATACACACCTGAAACTTTTACCTTCCTAAAACATAACTTTTCATATTTTATGTTTAAGGACAGGATTTTGAGAAATGGTCCATAGATTGGTCATGTCCATCTTTAAAATATTTTGGCTCTGTGACAAAAGTCAGTTTCACATTAGGGAGTGGGGGTAATGCTTTTCCCAAAGGTGAAGAGTGTTTGGTATGGGAGGGGAGGAAATAGAATGATTTTAATAATTTATCCTTTTCCTCATCTCTTTCATACATTTAGCCCAAATTATTTCACAGCCCTTGATGAGCTTCTACAGAGACCACAATTCTAAGCTGTGGAAGGGAGTCTTAGTTTAATGTTGGTACTTTGGTAAATATTCCTTTTTTCATGTTTTTCATGTTATTTCATCCTTTCACTTTAGACAGTTGAGAAGAAAGAGGACCAGGGAATGCTATGGAATCTTACAAAATTAAGGGAGAAAGAACCAACTAATATGTATATACTGAGAAAGGAGGGAGGAATAGCATATTAGTTACCTTGGTTGTGCATAAACAGGTCTCATGTTTCCTGGTAGATGGTGAGCTCCTTAAGGGCATGATGGCCCATGTTTAATTTAGCTTTGTGTAATATATTTTTTGCATGAATAAAATATGGTTGTGGGCTGACATTTACTTAGATCTCCACAGTTTTATATCTAAATCATTTCTCCTTCACCTAATATTAGAGTCCCTGCCCCTTGCTTTGCTCTCTTATGTTAAGGGATATCCTCAACTTCAGGCATGCTCAGTGTCCTCCTACCACATTAAGTTAAAAATTAAGGCATTCTGGGGCTTCCCTGGTGGTGCAGTGGTTGAGAGTCTGCCTGCCAGTGCAGGGGACACGGGTTCGAGCCCTGGTCTGGGAAGATCCCACATGCCACGGAGCAGCTAGGCCCGTGAGCCACAATCACTGAGCCTGCGCCTCTGCAGCCTGTGCTCCGCAACAAAAGAGGCCACGATAGTGAGAGGCCCGCGCACCGCGATGAAGAGTGGCCCCCACTTGCCGCAACTAGAGAAAGCCCTCGCACAGAAACAAAGACCCAACACAG
The DNA here is from genome assembly GCF_009873245.2 of Balaenoptera musculus. Lineage (NCBI taxonomy): Eukaryota > Metazoa > Chordata > Mammalia > Artiodactyla > Balaenopteridae > Balaenoptera > Balaenoptera musculus. The sequence continues at coordinate 59,830,832 of NC_045801.1, read as the reverse complement.
CCATAAATAAAATAAATAAATAAATTTAAAAAATAAATAAATAAAGTGGAGCATGGCAGGAGATGAAGTTAGGTCAGCAGGGGCCAGATGATGTAGACCTCTTAAGCCAGTGTTATGTCTTAAGTGCACCCATTACAGGATGACCACCAAATTCATATTAAAAAAAAAAAAAAAATTAAGGCATTCTATTACTCTTTTGCTCAAGGCTAAACTTTGCATTGGTGTAATTGATTACTTTCTCCGGAGTCGTGCTCTATCGTTTCTTTTCTCTCTCATTTTAAGGACATTTTCCTCTCTTGTGGCTACTTCTCAGCTTAATAACAACCTCACGGTTCAACCACAATAAAACAATCAAGTGAAAAAATTAATAAAGCAACCTACTTTGAACAAGCACCCAACTTCATCTCTCTTCTTACTGGATCATTTGCAATATTTAAGAAAGTCATTACTCTGTCTCCATTTCCTTTCTTCACATTTGTTTCTCAATGTATTGCAAACTGATTTTAACCTCACTGATGATCTGACAAAGATCACCCTTGATTTCTGGATTCTCAAATCCAATGGTTACTCTTTCAGCCCCATCTCCCTGGATCTCTGGCTGAACTCGGCTTTTGATTCTCTTGTTTTTAGATTTCTTTTTAAACTATGAAAGAAGCTCAAACAAATTTTCCTCTTCCTTTTTTTTTTTTTTAAAGCCAAGTGTGTACTTTATTTGGCTGTTCTTTTGTGGGTTGTCTGTACATATGCTTTCTTCATTTTCTCAGTGATTTACAGTATATTTAGAATCTATTTCAGATTCTAATCTAGTTTTATTGGTATGAATTGCAGATACCTTCATCCAGGCAGATATGGGTTTTTCCTCAAAGAACTGGCCATTGAGTTTGTTTAGTTTCTCTATTTATTTTTTAAAGTTTATTTAATGTTTTTATGTCATAATTTTATTTCTTTTATTTTCTTTAATTTATCTTTTTTTTAAACTTTCAAGCTGTGAACACTTAGGTCATTAATGTTCAGTCTTTTTTCTTTTCCAATATTATAATTTAATGTTGTACATTTCCCTCTAAATAGCAATTGAGCTTCTTCTATTCTCTATGCATTCCAAGTATTTTTTTCAGATTTATTTTCCAGTTAACTAACTTTTACTTTAGTTGCTTCTAGTAGGCTGTTTAACCCATTGACCAAGATTTTTTGTTAACATAACTCACATATTTAATTTTTGAAAAACAGAACAATTCCTTTTCAAATATGCTTTTTCTTTTATATGGAATCTTGAGATGTTTCCTCTTTATGCTTTAACCACTTTAAAGATTTTTTACTTCATACAATACCTATCATACTGTTCTATTTTCTGCAATTCTAGAGTCTAACTCTACTGTCCATTGCATCTGGTAACTACTTTTCATTACTGAGTTTTTCCTCTTGTGTTTTGTTATGTTAGCTTGCTTATCTTCAGTGAGGCTTTGTGTATGTGTGTGGTCATCCAGAGGATATACTTCTGTGATATGGGCTTGTATTGTTTTCGTCATATGTCCCAGAAGGATGAGTAGCCTGTGTGGGAATTCCCATGCTATGCCATTCATATAAATTTAAATCCCAAGATCATTTAAGGTACAAGGCTGTGATTAACATTATTAAGATCTAGTTTCTTTGGTATATTCCTGTGCTATTGGGCAATTTTTTCTAGATTACTCCTTCAATGAGGACGAGGTATACTCAGAATCTAGACTTAATATATCCCATTTCCCTATCTGCCAAGATCCTAAGGTTTCTTTCCTTTTACCACATGACTACTATATTTAAATGTCAACATTATTATACTAACAGGGCCAATGCCCCTGTAACCTAGGACAGACAGAGTAGAAAGTTGTGTACTAAATGACCTGTTTTTTTGTTTGTTTGTTTCTTTAGGCAAATATGTTTATTGTTGATATTTTGAATGCCTTTTCTGTAATTAAAAAACTTGAGATATAATTGGCATACAGTATAATAGTTTCAAGTGTGATCAATATTTGTGTGTATTGTGAAATGATCACCACAATAAGCCTAGCTAACATCCATTATCATACATAGTTACAGAATTTTTTTTTCTTGTGATGAGAATTTTTAAGATCTACTCTCTCAGCAACTTTCAAATATGCAATCCGGTATTATTGACAATTTTCACCATGCTGTAATTTCATTCCTAGGACTTTTTTGTTTTATAACAAGAAGTTTGTACCTTTTGATCCCCTTCACTCATTTGGCCCACCTCCCATCCCCTGCCTCTAGCAACCACCAATCTCTTCTGCTCTGTGTATATATGAGCTTGGTGGGATGTTTGTTTGTTTATTTTGCTTTGTTTCATTTTTGAGATTTCACATATAAGTGAAATCATATAGTATTTGTCTTTCTCTGCCTCTCTGCCTGACTTATTTCACTTAGCATAATGCCCTCAACGTGCATCCATGTTGTCGCAAATGGCAGTAAATTACCTGGTTTTTACATCACGATTTTACCTGGAGGTCTCACTCTTTACTTGCACTGTATCATGAAAAAAGTGATTACTGTTAGTTAATCTCTCAGTGATGACTTGGTCACCCAAATGAACATCGGGTACTGTAATTGGCTTCACATCTGGTTATAGGAGGTACAAATGCAGATTTGGAAGGCATGGGACAAACTGCTGAAAGGGCACTGACTTTACAAGAGATCCTTGAGCTTTATTACTTGACAAAATTCCTTGATACTTTGTCTTTCATCCATATGTATCTCTCATTCAGATGGCATTGCATTTATAGATGGGTAGTAGAGTAGTCTGAATAATGACGCCAAAGATACCAAGTCCTAATCCCTGAAACCTGTAAATGTTATCTTATTTGGAAAAGATCTTGAGATGGGGAGATTGTTCTGAATTACTGGGTGGGTCCTGAATGCAATCACAAGTGCCCTTATAAGAAATAGGCAGAGGGAGATTTGACACACACAGAGGAGAAGGTGATGTGAAAATGGAGCAGAGAGAGATTTGAAGATGTTGACCTTGAAGATTCGAGTGATGCAGCCACAAGCCAAGGAATGCTGGAAGACATCAGAAGCTGGAAGAGGCAAGGAACATACTCTCTACAAATATGGCCTTGATGTCACCTTGATTTCAGACCAGTGATAGTGATTTTGGATTTCCAGCCTCCAGAACTGTGAAGGAGAGATTGAAGCATCATCTCATGCCTGATGTCTTTGGGTGTGGCCATATAATTCAAAGCACAAGCAGGAAATGGTAGTCAGTCCAGCATTGTGTAAAGGGCATAGGCTCCTCATCCAGGATATCTGAGTTTGAATCTCATCTCTTACTAGTTTTGTCACTCCTTCTATCTAAGTGTATTTATCTGTAAACTGGGGGAGAATAACAGTTACACCTATGCAATACAATAATATATAAGATGCTACGGAAAAACCCGAACATACTTTTTGGCCGGCCCAATAGTTACAATAACATCTCTTGTAGGAAGCGTTATGAAGATTAATGTTGAGATAATTCATGCAAACTGAGCAACTAGTAGGCGCACAATAAATGCTAGTAATATCATTACCTTAGTCTCAACATATGGACAAGAGCATTGTTTTCTCAGGTTACACTTACTTACCTATATTTATTCGTTTGCACTCAGTTTTTTAATAGGGTTTAAAAAGAATATCACTCAGTTTTTAAATATTCTGTACTATGTTGTTTGGAGATACTTTTCCCTAAATTTTGAATTCTTCAACAAATGATAATGAAAACACTTTTACAAATATGACATCAGGTCACAATTTGTCCAAATTTATAATAATTAACTTTAGTCATTTTTATATAAACAAAACTATATTTCTTTATCCAGAGATAAATTCAGATCACAACCTGTGATGGGCTAATTTATAAACACAATCTCTAAAATATTAAATTTTCTGATTAAAATCCTCTTATGTTGAATGCATAACATAACATTGCAGGGGGCAGAAAAATGCAAAATAAATATTCCCAGAAAATAACTATTTTGGAGGAAGCTCTATAATGTTGAGCAAAAAAAATAATTTCAGTTATATATATATGAATATATATATATATAACTGAATCACTTTGCTGTATACCTGAAACTAACAGAATACTGTAAAACAATTATACTTGAATAAAAAAAAGAAGGTTACAAAAAAGATGAAAGTATCTGTCAAGAAGAAAATTTCCTTATTTATGCATGACTGGCGCATTGTAATCAACAGGACAACTGGGAGAGTTTTTCAAGCTTTACGATGATGGCATTTTCTAGTCACTAAAGCAATTCTATGGAAGCTAACCATATTAACTGAGAGGCACCTAGCATAGTCCTGGTTTATGGGCTATGGGTTATGCAACAGCCAAACCAATCTTGCTGGAATATAGGGCTTATATAAAGGCATCCTGGGACATAAATTTAAAGAAGTAGGTTCTGGCATGTTGAAAAAGCTTTGGGGTGATAGCTAAATACATGGACTTTGGAATGTGCTAGTCCTGGCTAGGAATCCTTTCTGCCACTTACTGGCTTTATGACTTTAGGCCAATTATGTATATTCTTTTATAAAATGAGATTATATTAGTATAACCTGCTGGAATTGTTATAAAGATTAAAGAAGTGTATACATTCCAAGGAATAAGCACGGTGCCTAGCATTTGGTAAGCAGGTGGGCAGTGGGGAGCCAACAAATGACTTTGAGAGAGGGAGGGACAGGACCAGAAGTACAGCATAGACAGACCCATATGGCAGCAATAGTTTTGGCTGCAGTAGGTGGTCAAAGATTGAGGAAGGAACTTACACCTGTGAGGTATACTGTAATGGGCACCACTGAAGTATTCTTTTTTTTTTTAATTTTTTTTATTTTTTTAAATTTAGTTAATTTATTTATTTTTGGCTGTGTTGGGTCTTCGTTTCTGTGCGAGGGCTTTCTCTAGTTGCGGCAAGTGGGGGCCACTCTTCATCGCGGTGCGCGGGCCTCTCACTATCGTGGCCTCTCTAGTTGCGGAGCACAGGCTCCAGACGCGCAGGCTCAGTAATTTGTGGCTCACGGGCTTAGTTATTCCGTGGCATGTGGGATCTTCCCAGACCAGGGCTTGAACCTGTGTCTGCTGCATTGGCAGGCAGATTCTCAACCACTGCGCCACCAGGGAAGCCCCTGAAGTATTCTTAATAAATGTTTGGTAAAGATGAGTTCATTCTTTCAGTCATAAGCAAGGTTTATTAAATTATAATAAAGTAGTGGAGCTAATTAAATATACAGTAAACAAACAAACAGAAAGCAGTTACAAAAACATTCAAGAGCTTTGTTTATCAAGAAAACAAAATCTGATTATAAAGTAAATGATTCTGTTCAAAATAAGGTAAGAGTATATTTTTCCTACATGTTGGCAAATATCTGGGTACTCCATGGAATTTTTTTTTCTTTTGGCTCCCTGGCACTGAATTCTCAATTATTCTTCCAGCCCATTACACATTTTATCTGAGTCGTACAGCCAAGTTGAATGAAGATACATTATTTTAGGTACATTCTGAGAAAAATCTGTAAATCAGTTTGGCTAACATTTAAAAAAATTGATTTTCACAGTTATGTGCTAGATCGCCAAAGCACTTTACATTTTCTCAAACACTCATTTGATGCAACAGAAGTTATTGTTTGTTCTATAAACTCTATCTCCAAAAGTTTTTGATTGTTATTACTGTAAATAGGGATTTGGTGGAGATACAGAATAAATCTGAGCTTTCTTCTTTCTTGTCTACAGCTTTAGGAATGGAGAATGATGACCTGATGACCCAGCCTGGGGGCTGGCTAGAACCCAGGTGATATCCAGAGAGAAGCAATGTCAACAGTATATAGATTTGTGTTACTAGCACCGGGCAGTTCACCACAGAATTCTCCATCTTGCTGGCTGTGTCATACCACCTTCCTATTCCTTTAGGGTCAGAATTTCTCAGTTGCTTTTGCTGCCCATTGCACATAATATGTGTGCTTCAAGGCCAAGTTGGAATTACATACTTTTCCCTTCAGCTAACTTTAGAGAAAGATATGTAAATTGGCTTGACTAATATTTAAAGACATTTATTCCCACGTTTAGATATTTTTCGTAGGTGGTTTCTGCCCTTGTATTTTCCCTCCTACAAATAATACAAATTAGTTTTATAATGAGATGGAAAGGTCAATATGTCTTTTTTCCACAAAGGTTTGCTATGCTTTTTTGACATGTTCAAAAAAAAAAAAATCCAACAACTTGCAAACTCTTTTACTATACCACATTATTATTATTTTGTTTAAGAAAAGATAAGCTAACAGTACAAAAACTATTTTACTATATCACAGTCTTTTCATTTTTTTCTTGCTTTGTTATGATGTCTATGAAGAAAATGAGTATCTAATGAAACATTATTTCACCGAAACCCAAGTCAGTTGGACGGGTGGACAGCCCAGCGGAGTCATCCTGTAACTCAGAGGTTTTGAAATAGAGCTTTAGAGCATCTTCAGATTGTCATGCGAAAAGGAGGGAGGATCTAAATTAATCATAAAAGAATTCTAAGGATTAAAGAATACATTTTGAAGGCCATTGATTTAGTAGACTGTACACCTGGGGAGATGAATACACTGCAGTGCAGGCATACCTTGTTTTAAAATGCCAAATAGGCATGAATTTCTAAAATTAATGAAGTAACTTTTTCAAATCAAATCATATTTTACTACCATGTTTCATTTCAAAGAAGTTTTTGATAGTCTTTTTTAGAATTAAAAATTTAGATTATTTGCAGATAACTTTTTATGGATTTTCAAGTAATTGAGTTGTGTATATCAGTGAACTTCTGTTAACTAATGGACCGTTTGCTGAGTTCCAAATTGATTTTTTTCCTCATTGAGATGAGATACTATATTTAGATCATCTTCTGTATTTTTCAATCCTTATTTGAAACTACTGTTATCTTATGGGATGATTATACTTCATCAAACTATTTTTAAAAAGAAACTCCCTAAAATTGACTAATAACATGCTTATAAGGAGTACTTTTAATGTGAAAGCAAATAAGTAACTGTCTGTAAAACCAAGTTTTATCATTTAATGAGAATCTTCTAAGGATTTTGAAAATTGCAGCAAATGATAAAATGAATCAATGTTTTTAAAGATCATTTATGGAATTTTTAGCATCACAGCATAATATCTGTATATGAGAAATTGATAGGCTTCCCTTACAGCACTTTTTGCTGCCATGGGCATCTTCTGTCTCACCTCTCATCAATATTCTCCTAACGTGAAGAGCAAGGAGGTGAGTGACCCAGAGGGAAAGAGGCGACCTGGTAAGCTCTTCAGTCCTTGGAGCACCTGTTATCCATGGATTTCAAAGCACTTAATCCTATTTGATGGTCCTGTGAGTTAAGAAGTGTTTTACTACTTGGCTGTGAGCTTGTCATAGGTCTCTAGTACATTATTGGATAATACAACCCCAGGGCTATTTTCCTGACTCCTGGGTCAATGTTCAGGTCAAGAGATGACACTTGAGCCTTGGCCGACAGAGGGATTGTGTGATGATGATTAACACTGTTAGTAATTGATCTTGTTTCCTGTTTATCCATATGTACAAAACCTGCAAAATTAAATATCCCCACACGGCATGATCCCTGTGGATGGATAATTATGAGCTCCTCCCATGGAAATATGAAAAATTTAAGGAACGCATGATTTTGCTATGAACAATAGAAGACAAAAAAAAGAACAGAATAATTTAAAAAGCCTTGAGATAAAATATAATTTGGGGGAACTACGTTAAGTCATAAACCACTTACAAGATATTTATAGACTATGACTTTGTAAAGCAACTTTGCATTTGACTGTATTTATTAGTGAATGGGAACTTATTTCCCTATATTGAATGAGAATTTCTTGGCAGGCAAACTGTGCACAAGCTACAATGAGCTTCAATGAAGTGCTTTCACATTCCCTTCCCACTGAGTTGAAAGCCTGCTTATATTCTCTCAAGTGTGTTTCTTTTCCCATGGAGGATGGCTTTGTTGAAAATTGCTTCCTCTTCTCTTGATTATTGAATCAGATATTATATTCAGGTCTTCAATACTTTACAGAATGTTGGTAAAAAGTGAAATATAATGAGTGTGATTCTTTCTTATATCTTGAAGGCTATGTAGATTCAGCTCTAAAGAATTTAGTGGGGTGAAGCCAGGATTGGAAGAGGGATATTATTTAACTGAATTTTCCCTTTCTCTGCAACTGTTCCCTGCCTCCACCATTATGATACTCTTCCTTTCCAGCATTTTCTTTATATGTCAATAGCCAGACTCAGCCTTCAGCACCTCTATGTCTCTTTTGAGTATAACCATTTGCTCCGACCCAGAGGACTCATGTACACCAAAGGTAATTTGCTATAATTCTGCCAAACGATGTCTTATATTCTAGAATTTTATTTCCATTTTCTTCCTTCTTTATTCACCATTAATATTAACCTGGTCTTAGAATGTTGTTAATCTACTAGGAAGAAAAAATCAGAATGAAATTAAAGCACCCAAGATGAATATAAAAATGTGTTACCTTTTTCACACTTCAATTCAAAATGTTAAAGGATTGAAAAAGTCCTTATCTTTTAATATACTTCAGCTTTGCCACTTCATAGTTTTACTGTATATCATAAAAAATATGGATTAAATCTCATCACAGTTATATTCTAATATTTTTGCCTTTTCGGGTAGGCATACTATAATCATTTCACTGTATCCATTCATGAACAGTTGAGTATAGTTCTTAGGTCATAAACTCTGAAGCCAAGGTTTTTCATCTATAAAATGAAGATTGGGTTGTCGTGTTAAATGAGTTTATAAATCTAGTCATTGGCACACAGCAAAACTATGTAAGTGTTTTCTTCTATTGTTATTCATTCATTATCAAATATTTATTGAGCTCTTACTATGTACCATAATGGTGACTTTGTAATGCTAACAGTATTGGAGGGCAGATAGTAATTCAATAATCAAATAAATAGAATTCCAAATTGTGATAAGCATGCCAGTTAAAATGCAGGAAAGTAAGAAATACAGTTGATGGAAAATAAGACTGAAAAATACGGGAATTTGATTTCTTTTGGAGGAAATACTAAGTCTTCAGTGAAGAAGAAACATTTGAACTGAGATCTAAAGGGTTATAAGAGTTCATCAGTTTAGAGTGGAACAGTGTTCTAGAAAGAGAACTTGTCAAAGTTAGAGAAGGGGTTGAAAGTGATGGGGATTTGAAGGAATTGAGAAGCCAAATTTGGGGATGCGTTGTCCATGTGGCTTTTCAAATCTCCTAGAGTGATGAAAGAAATTGTTATGAATAAAGGAATTGTGAGTCAAGTGCCAAGATTTCAACAAATGTGATGGCTGGGCGGTGGTGCAGGAGGTGGGAGGAGAGGGTGGTGGCTGATGTGATTGTGAGAGTAATATAGTAAAAACAGAATGAGCTTCAAAAAAGTAGAGTTTTATTATAAAGGCATAAGGGAATGATTGTCTAGAGATATTTACATGAACAGTTCATAAAGGAAAAAGCAATCTTGTAACCACTTTTTAAAGAGAGTATGTTTTTCATGATTTTCTCATAATTTGTCATTAAAATACATTCTTTTGATTTTCACATAATTAAAGGTGGAATGTCAGTTTTGGCTTAAGGCCTAAAATGTCCTTTTAAAACTTGCCTGCTTTTGGAAATTTCAGTATTATTTCAAGAGCTTTGCTTTATACATAAACATAAATATACACACACACAAACACATTTTTTCTTTAGAAAGAAATGTAGAAATTGTAAGTAGAAACACCATCATATAACTTATCAAATGATACCAGATATTTGGTAGTATATTGATAGACTGTAAGTATTTAAAGATTAGGAAAATATGTTAGGGTAAACTATGTTTACTAGAATAATTAAAAAACACAGAGGAAAGATATGATGAACTAAGTGTGTGTTAAAATAGTTTCATACAACTTTATCTATGCTCATACATTAGAAAGGTGGCTTAATCACCCATAAGAAATTACCAGCTTCTCTGTTCGTGAAGCATGACATTTCAGTTGCACAGCCAATAAAAGAATTGCATGAAGAGACTGAAATGATTTACTGTATGGAAAGCATCAAGACCAAGGTTACCATGGTGAATTACCTTTCTGCACACTCAAGGTCAAGTGAGAGTGACCCATCAATGGGCAACCTTCTGTCGTAACCTAGTATGGAATTGCTGTTACAACTGTGAGTTGGTTTCCTTCTTAAATAATAACGATGACTGGACCTGGTACCATTATTTACCTATGTTAAATTTGAATTTGCAATTTAAAAACTGACATTATTGTTAAGAGATTATTAGAAGAACATTGGTGTTTCTTAGAACCTCATAAATTGCAGCTGTGCACTGTAATCATTTCCAGAAAATGTGGGTAGGTTAGGAAATGTTTACACATTTTAAATATAACTTGAAAGAGAGTCCAGTTGTATTGTAGTTTTTAATGTTTAACCAGAATCATCTTTATTGTAAATCCTATCTTTATTCCATTGGGAGGGTGAGAGAGAAAGTATAAATAGTGATACATATTATAAAATATTGTTATGTATAATTAATACTTTAAAATATGTCCAAAATTCTGGGAAGTTCATATATTGCTTTTTTTCAGATATGTTTTGTTGATGCATAAAAATAAGACTGTACTAATAAATGTCTCTTGAATTACACATGGTGTAAGAAAATGAAAGCCTTTGGGTTATGAATCTTGGATTTAAAGAGGCAATCATCAAATATTTAAGATGAAAATGCAGTAACACATGCTTGCTGTCATGTGCAAGTTTGGAGAATGTTATGACAAGGTTTTTAAAACATTCATAGTTGGAGTATTTTTATGAAAATAATCATTAATTCAAACAGACATTCATATCTGGCAACCTGCATTTTAATTGTGATTTTCTGGCTGCATGAGAAAATAGGTAAAGCCATGAAAGAATGGGTGAAATATATAGCAATCTTGTTTAAATTATACATTATAAGGCATACATATCTGTATGTTGTCATATTATGCATTAAATTTAATGCATAAATCAGATTGTTATAATTCTGATGTTGCCAAAAGGCACAAAATATGACAAACAGGAATAGGCATGTAGATATTATCATATTCAATAATTCAATGAGCATTTGTTTTATGTAAATTAACTTTCTGTTAATAAAAATTATACTCATTTATTACACCACTTCCATATGATAATTAAAAATGTCTTTTTTCCTCTAGAAAATCATTACAAAATGTGAATAATGCATTTGTTTAATATCTATATAAATAAGATCTTACCATCAGAATAGTTGCAGAAATAAAACCATTATTGATTTCTGTAATAATTTTTATAATATTGCTATACTGCAATACTGAAGCTGCTAATCTTATTTTTGTGAAGAACTCTATGCATTTAAAGCAGTGTTTAAACTTTTGAAAGTAAACAATCTTAGTTTTTGTAAGACCTGTTAATGTACAATTTGTAGAAAATGTACTTTTGGGAGTAAACAGAAAGTACTTAGTGAACAACTTAGCACAAAAGTTGAATTCCTCCTTTCAGTACTATATTCTCATACAAATTAAAATAATACTGAAACTCTTGGGTTCTATATGTAACTTTCCCAAAATCAGTGGGAGTCACACTGGCGATAAAGGATTTAATAAACTCCCAAATGGCTGACATAAAACGATAAGTAAGTTATAAAATACCACTTTAAATGACAACAAATTATAATATTGCAAAAAGTCACTGCTTATATTTCTTGTGCAAAAATATGATGCAGCATTCTCTAATGGAAGGTATATTTCTCGTCACTTTTGTTACATCATCATATTTTAATGGCTTATTTACATCATATTACTATATGCACGCAAATTTATCATCTGAAGCATGCTACAGTTTCTGACTGAGCCCTGTAAATATTCATTTAAAAAAAGTGGGCATGTCTTTTAGATGCTTAAAGTTTTACAATATTGTAATGGCTGGATATGCTCATAAACTTTTCAACCTAGTTTAAACAAACTAGAATTCACCCTTGAGAAGGCTGATAAAGGTAACTTGTAGAAAAATGAAGAAAATTCCACATTAACTTTAGCTAGCAAACTTAAGAATCAAAATAAAGAGCATTTAATGTACACTAATTAGCTGTATGTGTTCTATATTAGCAATGGGAATTCTATAAAGCTGTTAGGTTGAACCACATGAAATTTCCAACATTTGAACATTTTTTGGTTCAAAGAATGGTAGTTTCATTTAGTTCAACATAAGATAATATGTATATTGCTCATGATCACATAAAATCCTTTACCATATACACTGTACCTTTATATGACACAATGTTAATCAATGATTTGTACAATCAACAAGTTCTTAAGGAATAGACTTCATGATGTACTAGAAAGAGAACTGAACTAGGAATTTATATTCTAGCCACGCCTCTACCACTCACTCACTGAACCCTTTTAGACCAGCCACATAATTTCTCTGAGTCTTGGTTTTCTTATTTGTAGTATGAAGATGTCACATAGACTGCTTCAGATCACAAGGAACAGAAACATAGCCAAGGTGGCTCAAACATAAGAGGTTGCTTAATCTCAGAGAGCAAGAAATCTGGAAAAGTTTCACAGTTGCTTCAGATATCCAACAATGTCATTAAAAGCCCAAATGTTTTGGTCTTTCTATTTGATTCTCTGAGTGTTTTGGACTCAGTATCTCCTGCTCCTAATTGCCAGATGGTTATAGCAGCATGATTTCTTCACACAAAAATGTCCAAAGGGCACATATCTGTACATATTGTGACCTTTTATAAGAGCAAAGAAAACCTTTTCTAGAAGACTCTGCTAACATCACATCAAATCTTATTGTCCAGAATTTTATAGCATGCCCATACCTAAACCAAACACGGAGGAAAATATCATCTTTGTCCTGGGTTAATTAAAGGGCAGCTTCCTTGGTTCATGAATACAAAGATGGTGAGCAATTCCTATAAAAACGTATAGAAAAAATTGGAAAGTAAAGAAATTAAATTTAAATATTTTTCTACAATCTGTAACAGAGTACTGACAAAATTGGGTACATAAAGGTAAAATGATACAGAAATAATTCATGTGTAAACATGTACAATAAATAAACACAGTTATTTAAAAATACAGTCATTAATCATGGTAAATAAAGAGTTGCATAATTGTATGTGATGATATGAGAATGTGGGAAAACTTTAAATTAATGAATAAGATATTTAGGAGAATAACAGGATTTCAAGAACATTTGGCTAAGTGCTGAATTTTCTGTAATTTTAAGAATTTTTTAAAAAGTTCTTGGATAAAACTTGAGTTGAATAAATGTCTAATAGTAAATTTAAAACTCACTGGGTTTACTGATTTTTGCTTTAAGAAACTAACTTATACAGAAGTCCAAATCACAACTATCCTGAAGATGATATAATGAAAATACAATTGGACTTTTGATATTTATTTCCAACAGATTCAGAGATAAGAGTCTGTCAGCTCTGGGGAAATGTTTTTCTGAATTATATAAAAAAATTGAAATGTAAATATATAAAATATTTAGGAATAGCATATTTAATATTCTAGGTTGTACCAGGGCAAATGAAAAGCATGAGAAACAAAAATAATGAAGTGCATCAATATTGTGATTAAAATTATAGTTTAATATAAATTTGCTTTAAAAATTGGAATGGGAGATTAGCCAAGATGGCAGAGTAGAAAGACCCTGAGCTCACCTCCTCTCACGAGCACACCAAAATCGCGACTATCTGCAGGACAACCATCTATGAACAAGATAAATAATATAATCATATAATATTATGATTATGATATAATCATAATCGCAATATAATCATGTGTCATATCCCAGGTGGGAGACCCACAAATTAGAGAATAATTATATTTCAGAGGTTCTCCCACAGGAGTGAGAGTTCTGACACCCAAGTTGGGCTCCCAGCACAAGGGTCCTGCACCAGATGAGCTCCCAGAGCATTTAGCTTTGAAGGCCAGTGAGGCTTAATTTGGGGAATCTCAAAGGACAGAAAGAAATAGAGACTTCACTCTTAAAGGGCACACACAAAATTTCATGTGCACTAGGACCCAGGGCAAAAGCAATAATTTGATAGGAGCCGGGGCCTGACCTAACTGCTGGTTTTGGAGAGTCTCCTGGAGATGTGGGCCATGGCTGTGGCTCACCCTGGGGACATAGACACTGGCAGCGGTCATACTTGGGAGCTCATTGTACTGTGTGGAGGCCAGAGCTGGTGAGCACCACTGCGGGATCCTCCCTCAAGCTCATTAGCTCCAAGAGCTGACCCCACCCAACAGCCAGTGCTGGGACGCCTCAGGGCAAACAATTAACTGGGTGGGGACACAGCTCCACCCATTGGCAGACAGGCTGTCTAAGGACTTCCTGAGCCCACAGCTGCTTCTAGACACACCTCTACACATGGCCTTGTCCACCAGAGGGCCAAGACCTACCAGTGGGCAGGCGTCAGCTCTGCCCTCCAGGAAGCCTGCACTAGCCTCTAGACAGCCTCACCCACCAGGGGACAGACATCAGATGCAAGAAAAGCACAGTCCTGCAGCCTGCGGATCCGGCCTGCACACAGCAGGCCAGACCCTACCCTGGGACCAACTGGGCCCCAGCACTGCCTGCTAGCAGGCCATCACAAGTTTGGGAACAACCCAGACCCCATACCCAACTGTGTCAGGAAGTGACCCCTCCCACCAGTGATCTGACACCAACTCTGTGATCCCTGGGTCCTGCATCCTCCAGGATGTTGCTCTGCCTGCCAGTAGTCTGGCAGTAACCCAGGACCTGGTTTCACCCACCAGTAGGGGGCAACAGCTTAAGAGTCTTCTAGACCCTGATTCTGCCCACCAGTGAGCCAGCACTAGTCCCAGGGCCCCCTGGGGTTCTGCAGTCAGCCACATTATGACCAGGCCCTGCTAACCAGTAGCCAACAGGATTTACACAAGGCAGGGTCTGGCAACCAGCCAGGCCAGGGGCCAACCAAATCTACCAGACCACCCACATAGTCAGCCTGTCACAAGAGAAGGACCCATGCAGCCCTCTTAGGGGGAAGCCCTAGAGCATATAGCTTGGGTGATGAGACGGGAGTGCACTCATAGGACTTCCTCTACAGAAGGCCACTTCTCCAAGGTCAAGAAACATAACTAACCTACCACATACAGAAAAATACAAATAAAAACTTAGACAAAGTGAGACAGCAGATGAATATGTTCCAGACAAAAAACAAGATAAAACCCAGAAGATGAACTAAGTGAAGTGGAAATAGGTGATCTACCCAAGAAAGAGTTCAGAATAATGATGGTAAAGAGGATGAAAGAACTCAGGAGGAGAATGGATGCACAGAGCACGAAATTAGAAGTTTTTAACAAAGACTTAGGAAATATAAAGAGCAACCAAACAGAGATGAAGAATACAATAACTGAAATGAAAAATTCACTAGAAGGAATCAACAGTAGATTAAATGATACAGAGAAACAGATCAGTAAGCTGGAAGATAGAGTAGTGAAAATCACTGCCACTAAACAGAAAAAAGAAAAAAGAATGAAAAGAAATGAGGACAGTTTAAGAGGCCCCTGGGACAACAACAAGTGCACTAATATTTGCATTACAGGGGTCCCAGAAGGAGAAGAGAGAGAGAAAGGAGCTGAGAACACATTCGAAAATATAATAGTTGAAAACTTCCCTAACCTGAGAAAGGAAACAGTCACCCAAGTCCAGGAAGGGCAGAGAGTCCCGTACAGGATGAACCCAAAGAGGAACACACCAAGACACATTGTAATTAAAATGACAAAAAATAAAGATAAAGAGAAAATATTAAAAGCAGCAAGGGAAAATCAACAAGTAACAAACAAGGAAACTTTCATAAGGCTATCAGCTGATCTTTTCAGCAGAAACTCCGTAGGACAGAAGGGAGTGGCACGGTATATTTAAAATGAGGAAAGGGAAAAACCTACAACCAAAAATACTCTACCCAGCAAGGCTTTCCTTCAGATTTGATGGAGAGATCAAAAGATTTATAGACAAGCAAAAGCTAAGGGTTCAGCACCACCAAACCAGCTTTACAACAAATATTAAAAGAACTTCTTTAGGAAAAAAAGAAATAGCCACAACTAGAAACAAGAAAATTATGAAAGGAAAAAGCTCACCAGTAAAGGCAAACATACAGTAAAGTTAGGAAATCATCCACACACAAAGCTAGTAAGGAGGTTAAAAGACAAAAGTAGTAAAATAACCTATATCCACAATAAGCAGTTAAGGGATACACAAAACAATTAGATGTAAAATACAATATCAAAAAAAAAATGGAATAACTTTATTTTTAAGAGTTTATTTTGTAAGAAACTGGTGCCTTTCAGGTGTCAATATCTGAAATACAGAAGGTAGGAGTATAAAATGAATTAAACAGCAAGGTTAGGGTTAGCCATTAGTTGCTTCTTTTATGCAATAACCAAAGGAGAAGTTCAACAGTCACATGGAATATAATTAAAGTTACTTTAAGTCAGCAGATTCCTATATTAGACATGGTTGGAGGACTTCAGTTACAATTGAATTGTTAAGAACAGTTTTTAGAATGCTCTGACTTCACTGGCATATGGTATAGTTTCTTTACATCAAAATCTTTTCTTTTTTGTAAATAATGTACTAAGATTTTTAAACGTATTTTAAATTTTTAAAGCGTCATCTTGTTTAAGAATAAATGTTAATTATCCATCTTAAAAGAGAACAGAGTATGCATAAGTCTAATCGACATAATCCACTAGTCATTGGAATCTGGTATTGTATAAATGAATGAATGTATGAATGAAATGAAATGAAACAAATGTCCTTGTTTTATTTATTCGTCCTACAAACATATATTGACTGCACGCTCTGAATGAATCATCTGACAATGTGTTGTGGGTAATACAAAGCAGAATAAAGATGTTAAACAAAATAGATGTTAAAAAATACCCATATAAGACAGAATGGGATAAATGCTGTATGGAATAAAGCAATGAATCCTAATACCACCCACGGATAGATTTCACCTGTGATGAACTTTCAAGAGTCTAGAATAAAGTAAGTAAAATTGATTATCATGTGGTATACATGTTGGTGTAAAATTATAAACTGTTTATTTTAATCTGCAATTATGTTCCTTCTACATTTTTGGAGTTAAAACGTCCTATCTTAAAAGAAATTATGACTTTTAAAGTTATTCTTAACTGATAAAATTAAATATTGGATATACCAGCCTCTGAATTTATTTTAATGACTTTTCACAGTATGAAATTTGAGAATTGGAACAACTGATACAGACCAAGAACTAAGGGACTGAGTATAGAAAATTCAGTTTGAATGAAATAATGAAATTTCCCTGTGCAAGAGAAACTAGGAAATTTCCTATTTTCTATATCCTGCCCTCCTTTTCATATACTCAATTCTGGGAATAGACTATTCTTCCGTAAAATGCAGGCAAGAGGTGTCCGTGCATGCTTGTATGCATGTTTCAGAGTAGAGTGGGGTAGGTGTGAAGAAGGTGTTGGCAATTAAATGTTTGGATTGCAAAATGCTACTCTTCATACAACACAAAAAGAAAGAACTGATATGGCAATAATTGAGTCTGTATTCTCAACATATTGGGAGTTAAATTTTCATAGAGAAGTATATATATATATATATGATACATGTATATATATATATAAAATCTGCTGTCATTTTATTTGAATTCAGCATACGTTGAGAAATCAAGATAATTTTTTTTTAAAGGGTAACATATGCTTAGTAAGAATGCTGGTTATGCCATGAAGCATAGGTACAACAGGCCCATTCTTCTTAAAAACTTCACTTGATTTATTAGTTGAGACAGCACCATAAAGTAATCTATGCAGTCGCTGCATACTGCCTGAGAATATTTGGCTTTCTTAATTGATTAATGTAGCCTATATATATACATTTTTTTTTTTTTTCAATCTTAAGGGGAAAATATTTTTTGGTGTTATTTGGACAATTCTCTTCTGAGGATGTCTCTTTGAGGGTACAAATGGAAACAATGTCAAACTGAACAGAGGACTGGCATAATAATAATAAAATTATTTATAAATAAATAATAAAGTTAACATCATTAATTGCTATCAATTTGGTAACAACTTACTGTGTTTTGCAAACAAGAAATAGATATTAAGCAGCTTGTACAATGTCACATAGATAGAACATGGGTACTGAGTAACTGACTTTAGAAAAAGTAAATCACACGGTCTAACTCTTCTTTTGAAAAAAATATAGTCTGTACTTGGAAATCTCTAAGATTCATTTTGAGGTTGCAAAGGCTTTAATTCTTAATTTTTGCTTCAAAAAGCTTTCTTTCTAATTTTCTTTGGAGATATGACCGTTTGCTCACCATGCAGCAAAGTTAAGTAAGCTCATATTTTGCATGCTAATTTGAAATTCCAATTTCAATTTATTGCATCTGAAGTAGAAGGGATACAAATGGTTAATGAGTTTGATCAAATTTCTGGATTGTTTACAGAACAGAGTCTAGGGAAATAAACTTTCATAGCCTGTGGGGCAATACATGTCAAAAATTAATACTTTAAAATAAGTTACAGCAAGAGTATTAAATACCATTGTATACGTAGTTGGAAGAACAAAGCTCTACTTTGATTTTGTTGTAGAAAGAAGAAAAATAAATGTTTCCCTTCAGATTATAAGGATCAGTGAGTGGAGTGTGACATAGTACAAAGTGCAGAAAGAATTTTTATTTTTTATTTAACTTATTTATTTATTTATTTATATTTTATTTTTGGCTGCACTGGATCTTCATTGCTGCACGTGGGCTTTCTCTAGTTGCAGCAAGCGGGGCTACTTTTCGATGTGGTGCGCGGGCTTCGCAGTGTGGTGGCTTCTCTTATTGTGGTATGCAGGCCTTAGGCACATGGGCTTCAGTAATTATGGCTCGTGGCCTCTAGAGCGCAGGCTCAGTAGTTGTGGTGCGCAGGCTTAGTTGCTCTGCGGCATGTGGGATCTTCCGGGACCAGGGCTCGAACCTGTGTCCCCTGCACTGGCGAGCGGATTCTTAACCACTGTGCCACTAGGGAAGTCCTCCAGAAAAAATTTTTAACCTGCAAGGTTTGCCTAGTTTCTCCTCTGTGTAAATAAAGGAAGTCATTGAGGCAAATGGTTCTATGATTTGGCAAAACTGTTATGGACCTTATTAGTCACATATCAGCAGGTGTTCTACCAGCAGAGGAAACTGAAACCACTCTTCAAAATAATGTAAAGTACTACCTATGATTGGGGCAAGGGAATCCCAGCAGATGATAATGTGTATAGAACTATATACTTTTTCCTTAAATATTTCCTCTATATTACCTCTAAAAATCATGGTGTGTTTTTGGAAGTGTGTGTGTGTGTGTGTGTGTGTGCACACCCAAAGTCCCCACAAAGGTAAGGTGAGGTAACTAAGAGGTAGAATAAAGAGGGGAGAGAAAAGGGAAGTATATTTTTGCTGATTTCCCATTTTTTAATAGCAGGAAGTCAACACCTGCCAAAAAAGATCATTCTTTGAAAGAGGTTTAAGTAATTTTTATAAGGTCAAGGTCTATAAGATATCCATTTTGTGGTGTAAGCGTAATCCCCATGATTATTTAAACTTAGATCTCTATTTAACTGGATTTCTTGTTTACCGTATAGTCTCTTTTTACTATGATTTATCAACTTTAGAGTTTTGAAAGTTTTGATTTATCTTTCTGCTGAAAAAATATTTATGATCCATTAGCTTTTTTCTTCTTTTTATCTTTGGATTTATCTGTGTTCTATTCACTGGACTCTAGGTTCTTCTCTATTTGAGAATATCTATCCACCATCTTTGGACTTGAAGGACAACTTCGGAAGGCATGAAATTCTTTGTTCACACTTTCCCTCTGAACTGTGGCTGTCCTCAGATTTGTACATATAGCACTTCTACCTTGTGGCACTCCCTGGATGTTGCTGTAGAGACATCTGGCACCCAATTCTTCTTTCCCTCTCGTGGATGACTTTCTCTTACTGTCTGGATGCCTAGATGAGTCTTTATTCTTGAAGCTTGATGACTTCAAGAAGATATGCCTTGGTGAGAGTATTCTGTATCAATTTTTCCTGGACTTGGTCCACTTCTCAGGGCAAATTCAAGTTTTTCTTTATTTCAGAAAAATGTATTCTCATATATAATTAAATGTATATATCAAACTGTATGTGTTTTCTCATTTAGAGACACCCAGAATGCATATTTGGGTTTCCTTTTTCTGACTTCTATATATGTAATCTTTATAATTATATTTTTCAATGAAGGCTGTATGGAAAATGTTATACTGAAAAATATGTCTCTGCTTATATTAGGGCAATCTTTCCGGCTACACACTGGATCATGTTACTTGCTCACTCATTAGCTTCCAACAGCTAGCTCACCACCCTCCTTGGGATATACCTGAAATTTTTAACACAAACCCGGCATCTCCTTTTCTAGGCTCATCTCACAATATTCTCCGTGAGATAAGCTACACAAGTCCCATTACTTATGGATACTCACATATGCTATGATCCTTTTTCTTTGGTCTCTGAATATTTACAACTGTATATCAGATACACTTTTCCTGTTTCAATTTTCAGTATAATTTTTATTTTGAGAAATGTTTAAAAGCACAGCAACTTCAGAAACAATATGGTGTTTACCTTCTTCACACAGAATTAGCTATTTCATCATACTGTTTAAATATTGCTTTAATGGATAAAATAAAAATTACAGACAGAGATGATACTCCATTTTTCCTCAGTCACACACCAGCCTGATACCCCTCCTTCCTTCTTTCTTTCCCATTTGCATGCATCCTTGATAATTAATTTGGTTTTCATCCTCTCAGCCCTTTAAATGTGTGTGTGTGTGTGTGTGTGTGTGTGTGTGTGTGTGTAACCAAGGATACATGCAGTAGTGCTTTGCTTTATAAAAATTAAATAAATGATATCTAATTATATAAAACCCTGCAAATTGCTTTATTAAATCAAATTATGTTTTTGAGATTTACTGATAATATCCTATTTCTCTTTAACTTTTATTTTATTTATTTATTTTTAAACCTGTTTAAAATCTGGGAAAACTACATTTAGGTCTCAAAATGCTTAATATCATTATAATAAACTTTAGTTGGCCACTTTACCATCACTACAGGATTCTATTAAAATAAACAATTTGCTCTTTTAAATGACTCCCCTTCTTCTCTGAAAAAGTACTTTAAGAACAGTAGAATATATCTAGGACTATCACCTGTACCTTGTTTCTTAAAATTTTAACTTAAAATGAAGTTTATTTTTCATGTAAAAGAAGATTTAAAATCACTGAAAGCAAAATTGAAACCAAACTCTAGAATTTAGGGGGGAAATGGTTAAATTAACAGATAAACTCCCTTTTAATAATTTCTTCTGGCCTTTTGTTTTGTCTTATTTAATTGTGTTCCACTGAAGACCCATCTGTGTATATGTGTGAAGAAATAGAAATTATTTTTACAATTGCAGAGACCTGCTTGTATGTGATGCACAGCCTTACTGAGTTTACATTATTTCTGCAGTGGGAAAAGAGTGAGCTCAAGTCATATCTAATTAAAAATGAAACTCCCCAAAGAAATATGCATAGTATTAAATTCTAGTTTTTCATAAGTGTAATGAAAATTAAATAACTAAATTAGTATATACACTCTGGATTTCATCTATCCATCAAAATAATTGTTTTTTCTCTTTATTACTTTAGTAATCAGTCTCTAGGAAGTGACTGACCTACTATATCAATGAAGCATATACTTGAAGTTTTTATTTTTTCTGCAACGAACTGATGTGGTTTTATGCTCAGTGCCCTTCACCTAGTCTGTCCAATGAAGATATTGATGTTGAGGGAAAATTTGGAAGATTCCAGTACCAGTATCAGTTGTCACATCCACAAGGCTTTCAGGTAGCTAGTAAAGTGAATTCCTCCAAACACTGCAACAGGGTCTTTACTTCTCAGTACCCCTAGGATAAGAACTCTATTGCCAGAATCACATCTTCTATTTGCATGCTCGATTATCCTAAGATAGTAGTTTGGTCAGTGTAGAGATTAGGGGTACCATGTTTATTGTTTTGCAGCTTTTACCTATAGGTTTAGTATCTTTTATTCAATGGCCGAGACCAGAGTTTTTCAACCTTAACACTGTTGCTATTTTGGACTGGATAATACTTTGTTGCAGGTGTTGGGAAGGGAAAGGGGATTGTCCTGTATTTAATACGATGTTTATCAGAGTCTCTGACTTTACTCACTAGATGCCAGTAACACCTCTTCACTCCCAGTCATGACCAACAAAATGTCTTTGGACATTACCCAATGACTCTTGGAAGGGAAGGGGAGGCAACGGTGGGTCCAGTTGAGAACCACGGTCCTACACAGAACTACCATCTTCTACTATCTCTAAACTTAGTCTTCCATGGTTGGGCAAAATTCATATTTGGGATACACTTCAACATGATCTTTGAGGCCAGGTTACTTGTATTGATTCGGGCTAAGTTTATATGCAGAAGTGTATTATTTTATTTGAAATGAAAAAAAATGTCAAGTATATTTTTCTATTCTTGAGTCCAGCTTTCAAAAAGTTAAACTCTTTTAGCTGCTTCTTTTGGTATTTCCCTTCATAGTTCCAAAATCAGAAGAAGGGTGTTGCATGCAATAGTACTAAAAATATATGGCTTTTGTTTCTTGGAAATAGTGGAGCAGTGAGGACACAACTGTTAGAGGTTGGAAATGTGGCCAGGGAATTCTTGCCTGTGATATATTGAAAGACAGATAAACAATGGACTACATAAGATCTGGAAAATATTGATAATGTTGCCCATGGTCTCAAATATTTTTATATAGAGAAGGTGAAATATAAGTAAGCCTATCTGTAAAGTTTTCTCTGCATGCAGCTTGCAATATTAGCTGAGTGAGAGTCGGATATATTGGTATCTCAAATGTTTAAAAAGAAAAACAACAGCTGATGGATTCTGTTTCTCTAACTGAAGCAAGTGTATGGGTCAGCCAGCAATATGTGCTCAAAGATCATAGGGGTGGGGCTGACTTCTCATTCAAGCCTATTGTTTCACAAGAGTGGGAGATGGGCAGAATTCAGAGGCCAGTAAATAAAAGATCTGAGTTATTCAATTTATAAACTATTGACTATATCTAGAGGGAATATGGTCTGTGTTTACTTCAATACAGAACTGACCAGAAGCAAAGTGATTTAATTCCCATTAAGTTTTAGAGGCAATTAGATTGCCTGAGAAACCACAAGCTTGATTTACAGAAGCTGGCATCAGATCACCTCTAAAACAAACTCCAGACCTCCAAATTCCACAGCAGAAAAAGTGTTATAAAAATAGTGCAGCCTCTAAGGGACACAGTGCAATGCCAACCATAGTCAAGTTGCTGCTCACTAGACTAATCGAGAAACTTCCTCCACTGATGAGGAATAGTGCTTTGGTGATTCCTGTTAGCAGGATTTGAAAATGCTGTGGACACCCTATTCTTCCATTTTCCAAACAGGAGGTTTAATTTCTGAAATCTTATTTCTACTTTACATAGACTGGTGATTTGTCTTTTATGCTGGGACCATTGGTTCATGTGGAGCCATATCTAGACCTAAAGGAGAGAATTGCATATCATACTGGGATCCTGGATTTTGTTCTGAGTGCATTGACAGGATTGAATTTAGGAGCCGCTTCTCTTGAGAAGGGAGTTTGCACAGATAGTGAACACCCAAAAGAGAAAACAGGTTTCCAATGATCTCTCCAATATGATTTTTAAGTTCTTTTTTAGTTTTAGGATCCTCAGGGTATAGCAGGGCATGTAACCACTAGAATAAACAGTTAATTCACCAGCCTCCCTTGCAGCTATGTTTGGCCATGTAACCAATTTTGATGTGTGCACTTTCTGGTATACGCTCTTAAAGGAAAGATGCATCAGCTTTATTTCTTCTTCCACTGTTTTTCACTGGTTTGTTGTAGATGAGGTAGGAGACCATCTTATGCAAGGCGGATGATGACAACATCCTATGGAGAGCAAGTACTAGATATAAGAAGCCGTGGGCCTTGCCAAATTTTCTGAACAGGTCAGATCAGTTCTGACTTTTTTTTAAGGGAATAATCACATCCCTCTTGTTTAAATCACTGTTAATTTTCTACCTCTGTCACATACATCTAAACCTTTGTCTTAATTAAAACATACCTGTCATATGCATGGATTTCTTCAGAATCTGTTGACCCTTGAATATCCATTCATATTTAAGGGCAAAGTACTAAAAAATTAAGTGCCAGCTCTTTTTTTTGGGGTGACCAAATGTAAGTAGCTGCACTTCAGATCAAGTAAATCATTTCAGTTAAAGAGGAATCTTAAATCTTCTGCCTAAGTTAGTAGTGGAGTATCAGTTAAACATTTGGCAGCCAGCTTTTTTCGAGTGGGTCCAAATAATGGGGCTGGGGAGGGTGTTCTTCATGCTTCTGTATGTATTATTTCACATAATCTTCCTATTTTCATTTAAATGTCCTCTCTCTATTCTTCTCAACTGAGACTGGTACTCCCCAATCCAGAACCTCTCATTCAGTTTCTCCAGTTGGTACCCTTTCTCTCTTCTGAAGAATGGGTTTTTGTATTGTTACAGAGAGTAGAACCTGTTCAAATAATCTTCCTGTTTTCAACCAAACCAGTATGTACATGTATCTTCAGAGGTGTCTGGTGTCTCTAATTCATGAATTCTTTTTAATGTCCTGTGACTAATTGGCTCACATTTTATTACTTTCTTGGAGACTCAGAGTTCAATCAGAGAGCTAGAACAATGGGGAGATTATGTATATTATATGTTTTAAAGGATTTGTTACAGGAATTTGATCTTACACAATTGTGTGAACTGGTGAAGCTATGTCGGCAAGGTTTTTGTCCGTGCCTCTGATGCTGAAATTTGAAGTCCACAGGTAAGGCAGTCAAGAAGAAAAGA
Organism: Balaenoptera musculus; assembly: GCF_009873245.2. Taxonomy (NCBI): domain Eukaryota; kingdom Metazoa; phylum Chordata; class Mammalia; order Artiodactyla; family Balaenopteridae; genus Balaenoptera; species Balaenoptera musculus. The sequence continues at coordinate 59,805,749 of NC_045801.1, read as the reverse complement.
TGGCTGCAAAGTAGGGGACAGTGAAAACAAGTTGGAAGTGACAAGCAGATCAGATGCACAAGGAGAGACCAACATCTTGTCAGATATTTTTACCCCTTATCTTAGTAGTGTGTGTGTCCCACAGATTCTAGGACACTTTCTTATGGAGCTAAATACACACAACTAGCCCATAAATCAGAGAAACTGAAGGAGAAGCCAGAGGAATGCGGACCAGCTGCAGACTTAGCCATTGTCTTGTGCCATGAGGTCAGCCAGTAGATAAGTGACAAAGTGGGTGAGGTACAAAATGGCTGCCACTTCACTTCTGCTCTGGATATCCCCCACAAGAATCTCTCTTATGACCCACCCTAATTAGAAACATAGCAGAAAAAGAGGGGAACGCTGGGAAATGTAGTTCAGTCTAGCCAAGTTGACAGATTACAAAATAACCAAAGCAGATCAAAGAAAACTGAAGCTGAGGTCCTATTCCTCTAGTGCTTGTTAATCTCTATGGTCCTCTCCATCTCCAGATTAATTTTCCACCTCTCTCTGCCTTTTTCTACAACACAGGAAGCTGATCACTTTCAATTATCAATTGCATCACACGGACTCCCTTGCATTCTGGCTTCTGTTTCAGGGTTTGGCCAAAAGGGGTTGCTGGCATGAGGAATGGGCAGGCAATGTGAAAGGGTGGAGTAGATATTCCACACTCTCTTCATGTCTGGTTGTGATTCCTGCTGGGACTGAATTCCACAATGGCCACAACGGCTCTCCAGAGGCTCCTCTTTCACATCTCTCATTTTTTCCAAGCTTCTGAAACACCATTTGTTCCTCTTGCCCTTCAGCCTAGGGCTAGTGATGATGTCCCGCTGTCACTGGTCCCTTAGTGTCTCCTTAACACTTCTGTCACAGGTCTACATAGCCCCTTCAATAAATTATCTTTAATTAAACCCTTTACAGTGTGTCAGGAACATGTCTCCATTTATTTTCTGTAATCCATTGGCATTATTTCTTTATTTTATTGGTTTTTGAGGAAGATACATAAGTAAACATATGTCTATCTAGTCTAGAAATTTATTTAAAAACAATGTTCCCTAACAGTAAAATAAGAATTTGGTGACAACTATAGATTTGAAATTTACAATGAAATTATTTTTTCTTTTCCCCAAAATAGGCATATCTAATGAGGCATATCTATATTTTTACACTGATTCCAGTTTTAAGATAGCTAATTGTTATAGTCTCACAGAGCTTCAAACTGCTGCTGCTTATGCATCCTTGTGCTTTCATACCTGCTTAACTAAATTGACCCCTTAATGGATCATACTCTTCCCACCAGAGAGAACTTAACAATGGATCCTCGTTCATTTCTGAATATTGAGCAACTAAATATTTAATCAATGAATAAATGAATACATAGGATGGAACCCCCCCCTTTTTTTTTTTTTTCTATTTTAGGCTCCATTAGGATAGAATCTCTCTATCTTTTGTCTTTGCTTCTTCCAGCATTTGACAGATTGCTTCATTTAGTAGGCCTTCAAGAAAGGTATGTTAGGTAAAGCAGAGGTCACAGATCACAAAAGACTAAATGTCGGGGAACTGTAATAACATGGCAAAATTTTCTGAAACTGTTCTCTCTCCATTATGTGTGGCTTGAATTATAGCTATCCTATTCCAGCATTCTCCCTGATTCCTTTTAACTGTTCTCAAAGACAGCTTCCAAACTTCCTTTAGATTGTTACATGGTCTGGGCAAGTTGACCTCTACTTGATCATTTCCAAGGTGGATAGAATGATTTTGAGTAATTTGGACTTTTCAAAAATGTTTCTTGAGGAGAGTGAAAGATATGAAGACTCTATTTTGTAGCTTAATAATAGTTGGCAATTTTTCCTCCACTTCTCCAAATCTTCCATTTTCTTTCATTCCAAACATTATCGAAAACATTTAAACTCTCCTGAGTTTAATGAGAATTAGTGAGTTAAATTTGGTTTCACTGAACTAAACAGACAGCATCAGGTCCCCTTTTCCTTTGTTCTTTTTTCTCTAATGAATATATCTGGTCTGTTTCATTTTCTATATGACAAGGTCAAGGTGTCTCTTTCATTATTAAAATTTAGATTAATAGAATCTTTTGCAACTCTTTGATTATTAAAAGCCACAGACATAGTTGCTCCTCTTTATTTACAAAGGCAGATAGATGAATAATAACAATTTTTCATAATGATGGTATGAGGAAAATATAGAGGCAAGATTATGGGAATGAAGTAATAACAGATTAATAACTAAAATTTTAAGAGAGAGTTTGAGAAAACAAATTTATCAAAAATAAATTATCAAGTATAAGAGAGAGGTGATTCCTAAAGACATTTGTGCTACTGTTATCAGAAAAAGGAAAAGTTAGGTCTTGAACAGGCACAATAAAAAATGTCGTACTTCACTTTTGAATAGTGCTGGCACATAAAGGCCACTGTACACATATTTAATGAATGGAACTGGTAAAGATAGCTATAGAGCACTTGACTTCAAAGAGTTTTGTTATTGCTCAAGATTTACAATAGAATCTTTGTTGGTTAAATGGAAGAGGGGTATTTTAATACATGATTTGTTACATAAGCAGTTGCATAGCTTGTTCTATTTTACATGAAAAATACTACTGTAATGACAATTTTGCAATTATACTTTCTATATACTATGTAATTTGCACAGATTAATACTGCCTAACTTAAAAAAATCCAATTTACAGTGATCAATATAACAATTATATATAAAGTCTCATATCCTAATAAGAGACATATACTGTTATTTACAGAGTGGCTGCATAATATACCTCCTTAATATGCAGAAAGTGTAAATAAATGTGTATTCATCTGAAGATTAAATACAAGAGCTGCTGTGATTCTGAGATGTGAACACTGTTCCTTGACCCTTATAACTGTTGGGTAACTTTGAAGTGGAACTGGAACACAGGTAGAGAAACTTTAGGAGAAGTATCTTCCAAATAGTCTATTGGTACTCTTAAAATCTGATTGGTATTCATTTCCTTTATTCTTTCACAAAGCTTTGATGAATTTTTGTCATGACATTATGATGATGTGTAAGACTAGGTCAAACCATTTATAATATTTTAATTGGTTTTCTGATAACTTCACAGATAATATTGTTTGACCCATATGCCACTTTAGTCATCTTCCTGCCTAATGATTCATCCAGAACCCAAATCCTGACTCACAAATAAACTGTATTTCTAGACCCTCACCCCTTGACTATTTCCCAACTTTTATTTTGGCTCTAGTAGCAAAATCGTGATTATGGGGAAATCAGATCTGATAAGCATTATTGAAGTATAGGAACACATATATACTCTTGGAAAATGTGAAAATTTCCTGAATAATTCCAAAATTTCATCATGTTTCAGAATTTGTACATTTTTGCATGAAAATATTCTGTGTACTCAGTTTACATGTACAACATGTTAAACCTGATAAGCCTTATTCTTTAGGTTCACAGGCTAAAATGAACATTGACAGGAATAGACTGCACAAAACATAAATTAATTACATTTGTGTTGAAAGCCCTATAGATTTGGAAAAGATGTTGCAGCATCACGCAGTTCATCCTCCTCTACTAAACACATCTTTTCAGATGGATAACTCTATCATTTTTAAGCATTTCACTTATAACACCTCACTTTTAATAAAATTCTTTCCACTACCAATGTGCTTCTAAGTCCTCTTGATTTTTCTTTGAAAGTTTTCTCTGAGTAAACTTTCCCATTCTAGTTCTAGCATTGTGTCCTCATATCATTCCTATCAGTCTTAGCTCTACTTCTCTACTCAAATTTATTACTTACTATGCTGAACCATGACTACTCCTCTCTGATTAGTCTGGTCTTCTAAAGATCATGACAACATTGTACCGTTAATATTGTCTATCTTTTCCAACTGCCACAGCCCCAGATCATCTTCCTCCAACATTCTGTAGCCCGGGTAGCCTTCAAGGATGAAGTTAGGTTACATTTCTTCCTGGAGGCCTTCTGCACCATTCTACACAAGATCATTCTCTCCTCGCTCTAAGGGTAGTCTTCCACAAAGTCTAGAACAAGACTCTCTTTGATTTTAAATTATTTCTTCATTGTTGCATATATATTAGAAAAGAACACAAACTTCTTGAGAATGGTCAATTTACGATGCTTCTATATTCTTTTTCCACAACCCAGGTATCATTTGAAATACAGAATTTTGAGATCCAACTAATTAAAATATAAGAAGGTACCATTCACAAAATCACTGTATTGTAGAACACAGGATTTGGAAGAAGAGTTAGAAATTTGGGGGCTTTCTTTCTTTTCGTAAAATTCCATCAAGTATTATGCCAAGAGGCATAGAGGTCAAATATCGGTATTTTTACTTCCAGACAAAAAGTCTTCCTGAATTCCATCTATTTTGACCTAGAAAAGTTAAATTATGTAACACAGAAAATGAAAGTTTTTCTTCGTTTCTTAAATCTAGAGTTTGGATCTTAGGCTAAGCCTTAAACAGTCAAATATCTTCCTTTAAGGACTTTGTATAAATCCTCTTAGCTCTCCAGAGGCTCATGAGAGATTCAGAAGGAGACAAATCTCAAAAACTGAGAGGCCTTCCAACTTTCAGGAATGAAGGCAAGGAGGTGTCATTAAAGACGTTTGAACAGAGCAGTAACAGGATGTAACTGATGCTTAGGATGATTATCATACCAAGAGTATTAGAGGTCCATTGGCAGGTTAAAGAGTGCAACAAGTAAGAAGAGATTGGTAGGTAAACCAGAAAATAAAAAGAAGGTCTTAATTAAAGAGCTATTATAAAACGATAAGCAAGAGAATTTTGTTACTACTTTCTAAATCTAATTTGGGGAATGATTATATGATGTCATTGGAAAAATAGAGGCAGGTTTAATCTTGAGTCACCAAAGCAATTAATATTTAGTTTTCATTTTAAGTACACAGTTTACTGAAAGAGTATCTATTATACTGAATACACATTTTTTCCCAAAGAAATGCCAATGCCCGCCAATCAATTCAAAAAATGAAGTATGAATGAGTCAGATGAAAGCTAAGTTCCAGTGTTCACATTTTCTCTGGAATCCAGCTGTTTAAACATTATATTCAGAAAGAGTTATTGTGACTTGCTGATTAAATAGGTTAGAACACTATCTAGTCTATGTCTTATGTGGTATACCCTAATGTTTCTTAAGCAGTAAAATAATATTCCAATAAATATGAAAGTTCTCTGCAAGAAAAAATCAATTTAAAAATATACAATCTGTTTATGGCACTAGGTAAGGCTAATGAAAACCAAATTTAAAGTGCTAAAATGCATTCTCTGTCCATCCGCATTACAAGAAGAAACACTTTGTTTTATTCACATATTAGTAATCAATGATAATGATAATAATGTAGCTTTATATTGATGATATGTATATAAACTGCAAGCCTAAAGTATCTGTAAATGATTAAGATTTAAAGGCAATTTAATATCGATGTTTAGAAATGGAAACCTGACAGATATCTAGCCCTTAACTTTGATTTCAGCTCTAACCCTAACTGCTAATAAAATAAATTGATTGGCAAGAAAGAAGAACTGGAATTATTCCTATAATTTTTCTTCCTGGCAGGTAAAGCAAAATTTACCTCAATTCTGTGGGAATGTATGTAGTAGATAATAAGTGCCCCAAGTTTACTATTTATATCAGAACTTTTAGTTGATAATATGCAATCAAGAAGGCAAAATTAAAAAAAAAATACTTGATAAAACGTCAAAGTTAATGTAAAACAAAGTTAAAAATAAAATGAGATGAATGGTTATATATTTTTCTACACATTTTTCAACTACATAGAACACTTTCTATAAATCTTATTATTCTGCTTTGCCATAGAAGCATGTTAGAAGTGAGACTGACAACGGAATCTCTGAATATGGTCTGTGATAGATCCTCATTCATTATAGAATAAAATATTAATAATTTAGCTTTGAATAAAAAAATGAAGAATTTAGCTTCAGATTTACTAACTGGATCAAATTTGAGTAATTTTAATGACTTTATATGCCAGTTTGGCAATAAACTGTTTTTGTAGGGACTGAAATTATTATGTAATAACTAAATTTCACATAATACTAGTTGTATTATTACTATTAGAACAGTTAAATTGTTTTCCTCATGAAAATCTCCAAGTATTTTAAGTATGACTGTATTATTGCAGATTTTATGCATATTTTTAAAGAATCTCTTAAGAAGAGATCCTAAAAATTAGAGAAACTTGGATCCATCTGCACACTAGATGGACTATAATGGTCCAGAATAATGTATTTTAAGAGTTATAAAGCTATAGCCATGTGTTTAACACCAATGCTCATAACCTATTAACAGTTAATATGTTAATCCAGGGGGAACATGTAAATAAGATTATTGTACTTTTGGTCATGCTCAGTGTCTCTAACCACTTGTCAGAAATATTAAAATATAACTTGGCTATTACAAAAGGAAAATAAAGTAAAATATTAAAGTAATTCAGTTTGATATAACTTTTAGCTTTCTTTTCACTTGGTAGAATCATTTTCATCTTAAAGTTCCAGATGAAAATTCTGCTTCTCATTGATTTACTTCAGTAATTATGTTCTTTTCAACTAATTTTTTCCTCATGCTCCCTGGTACAGTTTGCAATGATTATATATACGTTTTCTGAATACACACACACACACACACACGTGTGCACACACACACACGCACACCATTTGAAGCTTACACATTATTTTATTCATGAGCATATTGTAACCAGTTGTGGCAAGAACTCTATGATTATCTCTTCCAATGAGTCCGTGAATGGCAGTAGGATCTGTCACTTACTGGTTGAGGAATTTAAGGACTGGCTAGGGAACTCTACGTATTTCTCCCCTGAAATAAAACCATGCAAGTCTCATGTTAAGACGACTGCATTACAGAATAAAAGAGACCTTGATTCTTGAGCCACTGGAATGGGGGATCTCCACCAACCCACACTGGGTTTGCATGAGTAAGAAATATATTTCTAATGTGTTAAGCTCTTGAAATGTGTGGGTTTCTCTTCCTGAGGGTCCTCCTATACTTCTACATTCCTACTTTCTAACTACCTTTCTAAATTTTCAGCTTTTTATCGACCACATAGTAACTGCTTAAAAGATGTAAATAGTAATAATAATAAAAATAATAAAATAAATTGTTCTTGGAAACCTTTGTTTAAAATTACTATTGGAATGACATAATCATTCTTTAATTTTTTTTCTATATTTTTTATTCCAGTTTTATTGAGATATAATTGACATATGGTACTGTATAAGCTTTAAGGTGTACAGCATAATGATTTGACTTACATTATGAAATGATGACCTCAGTAAGTTTAGTGAACATCCATCATCTCATACAGACACAAAATAAAAGAAAAAGTTATTTTTTTCCTATGATGAGAACATAGGATTTACTCTCTTAACAACTTTCATGTACTAAAACACACACCCATGTTAATTATATGAATCATGTTTACATTACATCACTAGTACTTATGTCTTATAACTGTAAGTTTGTACATTTTGACCACCTTTGTCACCATGTAAAGATATTACATTATTATTGACATTTCCCACAATGTACATTTCATCTCCGTGACTCATTTATTTTATTATAACTGGAAATGTATACCTTTTAATTTTCCTCATCTATTTCACTCATCCTCCCACTCCCCTCCCCTTTGGAAACCACTGTTTGTTCTATCTATGACTCTGTTTCTGCTTTGTTATGTTTGTTCGTTTGTTTTGTTTTTGTTCATTTGTCTTGCTTTTTAGATTTCACATGTAAGTGAAATCATATGGTATTTGTCTTTTTCTGTCTTATTTCACTTAGACTATACTCTCTAGAGCCATCCATGTTGTCACAAACGGCAAGAGTTTATTCTTTTTTTATTGTTGAGTAATAGTCCATTTATACCACATCTTTATCCATTCATCTATTTATGGGTACTTAGGTTGCTTCCATCTCTTGACTATTGTGAGTAATGCTGCAATGAACGTAGAGGTGCATACATCTTTTGGGATTAGTGTTTCTGTTTCCTTTGGAAAAATACCCAGAAATGGAATTCCTGGATCGTACAGCAGTTCTATTTTTCATTTTTGAGACACATTCGTACTGTTTCCCACAGTGGCTTCATCAATTTACATTCCCACAAACAGTGCATGAGGGTTCCCTTTTCTCCACATCCTTGTCAACACTTTGTATTTGTTGTATTTTTGATAATAGCCATGCTGATAGGTGTGAGGTGATATCTCATTGTGGTTTTGACTTGAATTTCCCTGATGATTAGTGGTGTTGAGCATCTTTTCATGTGCCTGTTTGCCATCTGTATGTCTTCTTTGGAAAAATGTCTATTGAGATCTTCTGCCCATGTATTAATGGGGTTGTTTGACTTTTGATGTTGAGTTGTATGAGTTCTTTGTACAGTTGTTTTACAATGTTGTGTTAGTTTCTACTGTACAGCAAAGCGAAGTTCCCTGTGCTATACAGCAGGTTCTCATTAGTTATCTATTTTATATGTATTAGTGTATATATGTCAATCCCAGTCTCCTAATTCATCCCACTCCACTTTCCCCTGGAAGTTCTGGTTTTATTTCTTCTATATTCTCACTGAAGTAGGAAGCAAAGTCATGAGCTGGGTATGAAGAAATTGGAATTTGGGGGTATGAGGAGAACAATTATCTAAGATAATACTAGATGAGAAAATAGTTTAGGTAAATATAACATTATTCATAAGAAGTCTTAATGGTGCTCTTAAATTTTGTCATATTACAATGGACCAATAATCAGCATGATTTTTTTTCTTTTTTTTTCCAGCCAGGTTTAGCTTCAGGGGTCCTGGGTAGAGTTTGTGGAAAGTTGGATTTAACCGGGGTTTTTTGTTGTTGTTGTTGTTGTTTTCTTTTGTTTTTGTCAAGCAGGTGGAATGAGTTAAGAGAAAGGTTTATATAATAATTTACTATAAATCAAAGCTGGATAAATAGTAAAGAAAGTATATAAGGGGAGTAAGCCTCAGTGAAAGTTGTTAGGATAAATGAGTTCTGATAAAGTCCAAAGATTGTGAGAGACAGGTGCCAGAAGGAGTGAGCTGGAAAGATAAAAATGGTAGTAGGAAGCAGGGTGTGTTAAATTGAGATAGAGAGTTTGCTGTTATTGGTGTAGGATGGAGAACAAGATCATTTGATGAATGAGGCCAAGCAGTTGAGAGATCAGCGTATTGACTTCTATGGGGAACTTGAAATCACCAAGAATGAGAACAGATGTGAAATTAGAGAGAATACTAGTGAGACAGGAGCTAAATTTTTTTAAGAAAGGAGTGTTAGATGACTACAAAATCTAGGGATAGTGGTATGGAAACAGCAGTGAGGAACAAAAAAGACATCTGCTTCATTTCTAGGTCCTGAGGCAGAAGTGGTGTGGACAAAGAACATATTATTTGAAAAGCTTCTTAGAAGCAGTGTCATGGGAGAGCCAAGTTTGAGTTAAGTAGGAGATGGGGACTTTAATGAAAGTAGTTTGGTATAAACTTTAGAAGTTATTTGCTGATGATAAGCCCTGAAGTCCAGAGTGTTAAAATTTAGGAGATGGACAGGGTTAGGAGATAAAGTTAGAAGAGACAGAGGCCACAGCTGAATGAGGACTTGTCCTGGGCTAATAGGGATGTAAAAGGGCATGATGCCATCTGTCCTGGCCTTCCAAGTCAGTGATAGCGGGGCTGTGACAGTTGATGGCAGAGAAGAATGTGAGTGGGAATCAGTGAGGGGAAGGAGAAGTATTGGGGGGGAGTCCAATGACTCCTGCTGACAAAGTCTTTGAGTCCTGCAGAGGAGAGACAGGGACAGTTGGCTAACTCTTGCTGATGGTGGTGTGCAGATGGGATTTATTCCAAGACTGTAGTCGCCCTCTCCTTTTTATCATCATGAGTCCATGTGCTTTGACAAACTGAATCCAGCAAAGCTCATTCATTCAGTAAAACTGAATGACCATTCTGAGAGACCAGAAGATTAAACTGTACCCATCAAACTTGTCTGAACTGTGTGTCTTATGTTACATCTCTAGCCCACCTCTTTCTATATTCAAGAGTAAAAATTCTACTACCCAGATAAGTAGAGCAAAAGTAGCAGAGACCAACCACTCTTTAGAAAATGATTTTTTGATGGGGTTTAGGAGTAGAAATGCAGAAGTAATTTTCAAACACAAGACACCTGGAGAAGTGCTAAGAGGTATCATTCTTACTTTTCATTTCTATTTTAATTTCATATTGTTTCTTTGTTCTTGTTTCTAGTCTGCTACAATCTTATTTTCCTTTTTCTAGTCTAATGTCTAGTTTAATGTTCTATTAATTTTCACTTATTTTCCCCATAATCATTCTGAGATTTTTCTGTTTCTTAAGATATACCCTCATTTAAAATAATTCATCATCAAGCACTGATTATTTTTATTTACTTTTTATTTTACCTATAGTAAAAGTCACTGTTCTTGATGTACAGTTGTATGAGTTTTAACCATTGCATAGAAACATGTAGATCACGCAACAATCAATATATAGGGCTGTCTCATCATTCCTAAAAATTCCTTCATGCTGCCCTTTGTATTAATCCTCTCCCCCACCCTTAACCCCTAGCAACCACTGATCTGTCTGTGTCCCTATAGCTTTGACTTTTCCAGAATGGAAATCTAATCAGAATGTCATTGGTCTTTATTCATGACAGAAATTACATTCATCCAATTATTCAAGGCAGACATTTGAGAAACATCTTTAACAATTCTTTCTTTGGACTGCACAGCTAATCAATTATTATGTCTTCTTTAATATTTCTGGAATTCTTTCCTCCATTTCAATGAGCTAGGAGAAATAAGAAAAGGAAGTTATTGGAGTTTTGTGTTTAATAAGTATGGTTTTGAAATTGATGGTCATTATTCTTTAGTTTTACTTAGGAATTTTTCTTAGGAGGCACTGTTTATAGATCTGTTTTGTAGGCTCATGTTGGTGTTAGGAGAAAGAGTTGAAAAGATTTAGGATAGAAAAATGTAAATGTAGGCTGTAGCTTTCATTTGGAAAGGAGTGTGCAAAAGAAATAATTTGATAGAGTGAAAATATTTTCCTGGTATGGGAAAAGATCTTAAGAACAGAGAAGTGGTAAAATTGAAAATTTGGAGATATTCTGATAATCTAGTCCCTTAGGATTTAAAACCAACAGATGAATTTTTCTGCTTCCTCACCATTTATTATATGTTACCTTATTACTGGAGTATTCAACCTCTCCTTTACAAACATGCTATTTCATATCTTTCTCTTGATTTGTCTTCTGAGCATGAAACTCAGGTGTAGTCCAGGTAGCTATCTTTAATGATAACCGAAGTATGTTCTTTATTTTTAAACTTTAAAAATGTGACTAACGTATACACTGAGAATAATTGAATTTTCATTCTGTAATGAGAATGGCTTAAATTTTGCTACAATATTTATATCTGATATATTATAGTGGATAAATTCCTCACTGAGAGATTGATTATAACTCTTTCCAATGCAGCGAAACTGGTTGCTCAAGGCCATGTTTCTTTATCCCCCATATGTTTAATGGAATGTTAGATAGTGTGAATCTTACTATGATAATATGAGGGCCTCTTTCAACATTTTTTTAATACATCATTAATGTGTGAAGGTCTTGATCCTAAGAGCAATGAAATAGCAAAACAAACACACAAATAAAAATAAGCAAAAATAGGAATAACACATATACACACATAACGTTTCTTATATATGATTGATTCAATTCTCATATTTATCATCAAATTTTACTAAATATGGGACTACATTGGCAAGTAAATGAACTGCCAAACCTGGAGGATAAAATCATTTTATCAGATGGAGGATTCAAAAGTAATGGAGATGATTGGTGTCACAGTGACTAATAAGAAAAGCCCTTTTTAAGCAGGTGAAAAGACTTAGATATAACGACAATTTGTTAGATCTTGAAGGTGTGAGACTTCTAGAAAACCCTCAAATCCTGTAATGCTCAACTGGTGACAAGTGTGAAGACTGCCTCTTTGCTTTCAGTATTTCCAGTTGAATGCTCCAATTTGTTTTAAACTTGATCATAGTCAACTCTGAGAGTTAAGCTGCCTGCTTCAACCAGTGCTTATACCTGACTATTATCAGAGTCTTTGTCATCTACCTTTACCAGTCTTAGTTTGGTACCTTTGAAGTAATATCAACTCCTGCACTGGGCCTCCACCCTACCACACACAAGTTTCCATTCTCTAGTATGAAATTAGTTCATTTATTAACTAAGTACGACATATTATTGTCTTGCATATCTTTCTTCTTTTTCACTGAATGTCAATTCCTGAACTGGTTGAATTAAGTTTCAGAATGAGATTTACTCTGAATGGTACAGCAGAAGTAAATAGTAGAGCAAAATAGTTTGCTACGTAGCACAAAATAGTTTTTCTATCAACTGTTCTACCCTCTCAAATATAGTAGACCAGAGAAAAAATATTCCTGGAAGATGAATGACCTTAATGGTAATTTTAGTGGCTCAAATCCCGGTTCTTCCACTAGCTCATTTTTGAACATATCAGTTATTAGCTTTTCCAGTTCTGAGTTTATTCATTTTTAGATGACAGAATTGGTTTGGGTTGATTGATGTCAAAACATAGATAGCAGCAGATTCCTCTCTTTAAACAAAAATGTATGCTGAAGTCAAATGTATAAAGTAAACCAGATCTTCTTTGGCTAAAGTGTGGGGAAAGAGGTGAAAAGCTTGAGCCCCCTGATAGGAGCCTCTGTAGGAGTTCATTTGGAACACCACTGTTCTCCATGATACGTAGCATTACTTGCACTTCTGACATTCCATGAGTCCAAGTTTTATTGAGAGTATGTGAGGATTTAATTCAATGTGTATTAAAATCTGAGTGTTATGGGTAGATAGGAATGGAAGAAAAGCAAGATCATTAAAAAAGTTTTTTACATTTATGGTTTTCTTTTAGCCCAGTGTGAGATTGGTTCATCATTTATTTATGGATCAAAAAAACAACTTACTACAGCACAGCTATTTGAGTCTTTGAACCTCCAAGTAAAACCCTAACCCTAACCCTAAGTCAGCTGCTGGAGCCTTTGAATAGGTGACCTAGGAGAGAAAAGATCATCAGAGAGAAGAGTGAGAGATTGAATAGTGGGATAAAATTGTGAGCACTGACTACCTGCTTCATCCAACTCTGCAGTTCTCACCACAGCTATTGGTGAACAGGAAAGGAGTTCTCTCCTTTGATTTACCTATTTATTCTCCTATCAAGTAATAAGCCTACTTATTTCAGTTCTGCTCACCAAACGCTCATTGAGGGCCTACTCTGTGGCAGTCACTCTGCCAAGTAGCAGAGATACAAAGATAAATACCAGATATACTTAATCCTTTGAACAGGTTGTTTCAAATGCAGTTTAGAGAAATTTCAGTTGATGGGGCAGAGAGGGATAGTCTGCTTTTTTTACCCCCTTAAAATATTGGTTTAGAAGACAAGATAAAAAAAAAAATCTGAGAAAAAGATGATATGTAAATCTGTTTGTATTCAAGTGGTGCAATTGAGTTATCCCATTTTTTAATCTTTGAGACCTTAACTTCTGTATTTGTTTTATAGGGTATTGAGTGTCCTTTCTCACATCTATTATATTAGGAAACAAATGAGAGATGAGTGGGCCAGATAGGAAGTAAAGAGGAGATAGCAAGTGTGTATATTAAAGGTTAATGGGAAAGAAGATAGGAGATTAAGTTAGAATTGAGAGGAAGTGTTAGTGAAGTACTGAGAAGGAAATCGAATGGGACTAACATATGTTAAGGAAAAAAAGAAGAGAAAAGAGATACAGGGAACAACCACAAGACAAAAGAAATATAAGTATATATTTAAAGAATTTTTCAAAGGATAGATATTTATCAAATTTTGTTTGTAGCCAATTTCAAATGCTACTGAAATTTTAAACTTTTAAGTACAGATACAATACCAGCTGCTACTATGGAGGAGATATAGTTTTGGGGAAGGCTGAAAAACAAGATGGTGTTATTTTACTGTAGAATGTAGCCTACCTATACCTGGTGATATACTATTTAAATATATTATAGATAATTAAATATAAAGAGTTATGTAATATTCATATGATATATATTTAAAATATTACTCATCTAAAGCATGCAAAGAAAACGTTTCTATGTCCTTGCTGATACTATATACTAACGATGTGCTGTTGATTGCCAGAAACAGCATGATTTAGTAATATAAATGCTTATTTCCGGTTTCAATTTTTGCAATAGCTGTAGTCTAGGAGTCCCTATACTCCTAAAACACAAAATTGAGAACAATCTAAAATTTAAAAAAAACAAAGCATAAAATAGATCTTCCACTCTAGGAAAAGCATACAAGTGGGCTGTCTCTTAATTTCAACCAGCAATCCATATGGAGGGAATGTAACTGACTTAATTGTATTACACCTATGAGGCATGAGGTAATGGGGCTTTTGATGGATGAATATAAAAGACTGGAAAGTAGGTCTGTATCAGTGCATCTGCAGCATTACTCAGGGAACAAGAGGCCCTGAGGAAAGGAGCCAGTGCTCAGTTTGTAGCATCCCATTAGGCTGAGTGATACCATCCATTAACACGCAGCTCCGTTGTCTGGACAGCAAGTTCATTGTACAGAAAGCCTCCTTCGAACTAATCTTGAGCTAGTTATTTAACTTTTCTTTGCCTCAGTGTCCATATCTGTAAAATAGGGGTACTAATAGTAATAACTTCATGGAGTTGTTATGAAGATTATGTAAATTAGTAAATGTAAAGTGCTTAGTGCCTGATACATAGTAAGTACCAAATAAGAATTAGCGAGAATATACCCCATAAAAGCATGGCTTTTCCCCCTCATCTAGTTTATTGCTTTATCTCCAACACCTACTATGTAACAGGTGGCCAACAATATTTGTTGAAAAAACTGAAAGAATTTGATATGTTATGCTGCCTTTTAAATGTGAGATCATGAAACACAGAAAATAATATTTTGGTCTCTTAGCATTAGTATACTTTATTAGAAATTAATAATTTAGTATTCTGTCATATGTTTTGGTCTCTTATAAGATTAGTTACATTGTATAAATAAACCAAGACCTGATCTCTCTTGGAAAATTGATAAAATACATTTTCTGAACCTATAAAAATGAGAAGTCTGCTGGACCAAGACAATTAATATGATTGAAAGAACTTGTACTCTCAGATCTACAATATACCATCTGTATGATTTTGGCTGTTACCTAATCTCTCACGCATTTCCACATCTATAATATTGGAATAGTAATCATACCTATCTTAGAGTGTTCTTTTTGAGAACAATGTGATATAATTTATATATAATGCTTTGCAGAGTGTGTAATATATAGCAATCCCTAAAAAAAATTTGCTCCCGCCTGAATATTAATTTAGTTACTAATCCAATCAATATTTACTGAAGCATTTGTCAGATATACAAAAAAAAAAAAAAAAAAGAAACAAGGTTCCTATCTTCCAGGAACTTCCAGTGTAGTAATGTAGAGGGACAAATAAGAAGGCAATTACCAAATAGTGGAAGTGCTCTTATAGACAGATAATAAAGAATTTTAGGAGTTACACAGAAATGGAACCTGAATCAACAGCAGTGAGTGGGTTGGAGAAGATAAAAGAAGTCTTCGTAGAAGACCTGACTGAATTTAGATTTGAAGCAAGAATAGGTTTAGAAACCAGATGGAAAGAGGAACAGCAGTGCAAAGCATGGAGAAGAGAGAAAGCCTTGATGCTTTTCAATAATTTGTAAAGTACTTGGTATAGCTGGGGGAATAAAAATATTGATTGCTGCTTATATTTCCTGTTGAAAACAATAAGAGAAACAACACATATTGGCATAATTCTTTAGAGGTTATAGGGTTTATCTCTTGGATTCTCACCCTGAACTCCAAGAAGAGAGAAAGAGAGGTATTATTTTCTGCACTCTGTAGATGTAGACACTAAATTTGACTTTAGAGATTGGATTATTGTCATTTACCAATTGTTGGAAGTGCAAATTGAGCCTTGATTCTTCTTGTATTCCATTTCTAGCGACCTCTGAGCCAGGGCAAAATCAGAAACCTGGAAGAGATAGCTGTCACCGTATTTTGTTTCTTAGGGTGCTTGGCAAAATATTGTCTTGTCATTGAGTGTAATAATTGCTTTATAGTTCTCAGTTATATGTAAAATTGTTCTGCTACTGAATGTCATTTAAAAAATTCTACTCAATGGAGGGTTAAAAATCTTGTGCCTGGTTTGACATGGTATGCAATATGAGTTTGTTGAATGAATGAGTGATCACGACTATACAACAATCTGAATCCTTGTTAGTAGAATTATTCCAGAAGCTTTTATTGTTGAAGATACAATAAAAGGTTTTCTTATTATATTTACATACAAATGACTTGACTAGCAATATATTTTGAAATTTTAGTACTGTATTCAAATTATGTATTATAGTAAGACTAATGTTTATCGATTAATAAACTAATTAATTCATTTGATCTTGAAGCATTTAACAAAGGCCTATATATGTGAGGTACAGTGCCAGGTGTGATATATATCATTTGATCTAATCTTCACAAAAACCCCGTGAGAATGTTTTATTATTTTCTCTACTTTTTACAGATAAGGAATCTCTCAGAGAAAAATTAAAATATGCCCCAAATCACCACAGTTAGCAAATGGCCAAGCTTCAGTGTCAAATCAAGTTCTGTCTGCCTTCAGAGCCCACTGCAATTCAGTGTTAGAATGTTATAACTATTCATTATATTTGCATCTCTTTTTGTAGGATTTTGTCTAATATGCACTTTCTACATGAATGATACTTCTTTAAACTGGGATATCTTTTTCTTTAGAATATGAAATTAAGAATGAACATTTTTTTTATTTTAGTATACTATTTTCTATTTAGTTTATTAATATTTTGTAAATTGTTCACATACTTTCTTAGATGAACATTCTTCATATATATAGAGAGAGCATTCTTCTGGAGTACAATTCATCAGAATCCCTTTCAAAAACTTAAGATTTCAGTTTTTGGTTGCTTGCATGTTATTTAGTAAACATTTACTAATAATTTGCATTTCCTTAGCTAGATATTACAGAAATGAATAAAATTTGCTTTTCTTTAATGAGGTTTCATTTTTCCCTTATTAAATACAAAGATTTTTATCTAAAATGATGAATTATTCTGAAGTTATGCTGCTCTTGGGGAGCATCAGTAAATTTTTGGTTTTAGTCTGAATGAAAAAAGTATGTGATAATTGAGTCTTGGCATTTGAGGGTGGTGGTGATGAAGTCTTGAAATAGGTTTAAAGTGTCATCTGTGTTTCTTGTTTTGTAGGACTAAGATACAATCTTCCTTTAGATCAAGGCTGAAGCTTTGGAATAAGGTTAAAATTAAAGCCTCTTTTTCTGTTTCATAACATTACCTTACTTTTCTGTTTTGCTTTTAGAGTTTTACTTTTTCTTTTTTTCTACACTGAGCAAAAAGAGAGCATTTATAATTATAACTTTTGTTTTGTTCATGTAACTCATGAAGTTATAAGAATGCTTATTTTCAGTTTCTTCCCAGAACATGATCTTCAGAGAAGTACATGATGGCTTTAGGTGTACCCTCACAGACATTGAGAAGTCTGTGCCTCTCTTTGCTGTACTTACGTCTCTGGGTCTGATTGGAGGATGGGTAGAACTCCACACGTTATCCAGGGAACAGGCTGAACAATTATGAGACTTTGATTAATACTATTGATGTTTTAATGGCCAGGGAAATACATTCCCCTCTGTAAAGACTGTGGTTCTTATGATTCACTTAGCATAGACAGTGAAAAGCATGAAAGATCTCCTGTCTCTCAGGAAGAAATGGGTGACCGTATAATGCCAGTTGCATATATTACTAAATTGTTACAGAGGAGAGGAAATTACCCAGTCAGAATAGATATGTCTCTGTAGCCTTGTATCCACATTCTAATAGCCACAGAGTTTATCTTAGTCTGAATGGAGCTCTAAGTTATTAATTGTTTTAATGATTTCATTGATTTCTGTTAATCTAGGTAATGTGCCTTACTAAATTTGGTAGTTTATTTTGCTTTTCAATTAACCTTTTACTTTTGTTATATCATTTTTTATTAAAAACAATGGTTTTATCTCCATTTTAATGACATGCCTATCTTAATGTATTATGAATTATATTTGGCTATCTTTAGTGTAATTTTCCTGAATACTTCAGGGTAATGGCAAACCATAATGGCTCAGTATTTTATTACAGGTTATCATTGACACAAAACACTTTTTGAAGTCATTTGAATAAATGCTAGAATCCTCTATGTATTACCAAAAATAATTTTTAAAGACTTTTTTCTATTTTTGAAGAATACAACATGGAAGAAATGTAATGCTTTAACTTAGGCTTTTATTTCTCAGATTTAGGAATAATGCTATTATTTCAACTTAGATGCAAATTATTTTAATTTTATTCAATTAATAGATACAGTGTATGTTAAAAAGGCTTTGAAAATTTAAAGCAGTGTTTGAAATAGTATATCCCAAAAGAAAGAATGCAGTTAGTATGTGTATCGTTACTGCATTTGTAGAATATTTCATTGGCTTATATAGGTTATTTGATATTCAAATACAATCTGCCTAATTAAGGTCTTAATTTATTTGGCAGATGTAGAGTTACCTGTGTTCATAAAAACATTGGTAAAATTGTCTCACATGATGCTGAGGTAGGTTCTCTACTCTTCATTCCTGGGGACTCACATTCATGCATAACTTTTTTGCCAATTAAAAACTGTTAATGGCACAACATTGTAATTGATTAGTCTTTGTATGTTTACAGCTCACTTTAATTGCTGAAAAACGCCATTTGTCAGTTTCATGTTCTATTGACACTGCTATTGATTTATCCGAATTTGGCTTTGTCTTGTCTCTCGTACATAAAACTCACATATGCAGTGCAAATGGGAAATGACTGTATTGATTTCCTTAACTTGAGCCCAAATGCTAAAGATTTTTGGATAAGCTTTCTCATTACTTAAGCCAAAATCAATAAGAAAGAGCATCTTTTAATGAAAGAGCAGTTTGAGCAACGTACTTTAGAAATAGGGTCCTGTTCATTCTTTGCTTTACAAATCGATCTCCTAGGTTCCTTAAGCGAGGTCCAATTGGTTGACATTGTGGTTTGTCTTTGTGTGTAAACTCGCAGCTTCAGAAAAAAGATGAGCTACATAGACAGTGGAAAGAAACTCTCTTCCTGAGAAAGAAGGTAGTCCACTAGCAGTTATAAAATCTAGTGTTGAAATGCAACACAACTTATAAATAAATCAAATAATTTTTATATCTTTTAAGTTCATGCATATATATATATATAATATATATATATATATATATATATATATATATATATATATAAAATGATTGCAGGATATTTTACAGATTTCTTCACTGGTTCATCTTTTTAGTATCTATATCTGCATATCATATACATTTATACCAACTGATTTTTTAATATTTGTTTTTATTTCAGAAAACTTCTTATTGCTGCAGTTTATGTATTGCAAAATAATTCACTGAAACCTCAGGTCATTTTTAAAGAACTTTTTGTTTAGTGATCTTTTACCTTCATTTTTTTTTTAATTGTTAATGTTCCCATTTTCTGCAGGAAGACAAGCATTGAAGGTGAGCTACAAAAATAAAGTGTCCGGTCTGAGGAACAACAGAAAGAACTGCACGTATAAATGAGTTATATGGACAGGCCAAACGTCAGGTACTGTACTATGACATCATTAACTTCCGTGAACTACATAAGTTAAGCTGATTATGCCTTCACTTAATTAACTGAGAATGACCTATTGATGGATAGGCCGAGTTAGCTAGAGACCGTTGGCTGCACTGTATTTAATTTATTGGTTTTCAATTAGTTCTTCTCTAGCCTGTGATTGTTGAGAAAAAAAACTGTCTATTTACTTCTATGTCCTATAGTATGTTTTTATGCACAGTGAGTTTATATTTAAAATTTTATCCTGAGTAGTATTTTTCTTTGCCAACAATGCTTAGGTTGATTTGGGTAGTTTTTTCTCATTGTTACGTGTAATTTGGTTTCTAAAATGAAATAAATATGTAGACTGATTCAACTTATTATAGTTGTGATATTAAAGTATCTTTATAAATGATCTATTATATTTACTTCAAGAATTATCTAGCTTTAATTACATCTTGGAAATTAATATTTACCTAATGTATGGTTAAACTATATTTTTGTGGAGCAATCTCACTGAAGAAAGTTCTTAGGTAAATATTCAGTTTCTATCATTTTCTCTAGAAACTTAATTTGAGAGATTTTTTTAAAGTGGAAAGATTATAGCATGAATGTTCACTCTCAATTTCTTGTGGTAAGTAGAACTAATGTACATGAGAATATGTTCAGACAAAAATTTATCCTTCAAATTTTGACCTTTTACATACTGATTTTGTGAGAGTTGTTATACCTCACTATGTTGCCCTCTACTATGCAACTTTTATAATCCACTAATCAAAAAATATTTATTGGATCATTCTTATGTTTTCAGCATCTGTACATTAGAACATTTCACTAGTGCCGGTAGTCTAACTGTAGGGATTATAATTATTTTAATTGTTTACTATGATAGTTAGTTACTGTAATAAGGTTGGTCAAAATATGAAAGTAAACTAAATATAAAGAAAGTATGTGACCTTGCTTTGGTTATTTGCTCTATGTCTCCCAAATTCAGGTCTTTATCTGAGAGTGGAGTTAATAATGGAACTCGGATTCAGGACTTTTTTGAGGTCCTTACTAATTCTCATATATATGTGGTTTAAGTATTACTTGTTCAGAGAAATAGATATTTCTGTGGATTGGAGTAGTCAGGGATGGATTAAAAATTTAATTGCTTCTACAAGACGTACGTGGGTAACATTACAGTTGATAAAATTTTATGTATAATTAATACTGTAGGAGCTTGTGGGCATATGAGGATTTAACATTCTCGTTATTTGTGAATAACAGAAAGCTCATAAATAGTTATAGTAATGTATGCATCACAAGTTTGAATCTCATACCTGTTGCAAATACCTTAGCGTTGAGAAAGTAATTCAGCAGCTGTATTCAAAGGGGCGCTGTTGTTTTCCACACATCTTTATATGTGCAGTGATTTTCATTGAAGATTTGATTGGCTTACTTAAACTCTTAGCCATATTTTCCTGAATTTTAGGGGAGAAATAGTTTGCTGCTGCAGATTAAGTGAAGTAGGGAATCACAAATTACTGGAATCTCATTTGGAAATATCAAATGACAACTGTCCCTTGAAAATCTAATGTAGATTTATGTGAGAAAGTAAAAAAAGTAGTAGGAGATAAAGCTTATGTTTTGGGAAGACTATATCAGAAACTCACTTTTAGTTTTGTAACGTATGAGATTTCTATTGGACACCAAATTGGAGAGGTTTTATAGGGACCTGTGTGTAAGTGTGTCCATGTCTGTGTGTGACTGAAGTTTTCAGGACAAAGTTTTTAACCGGAAGTGTAAATTAGGAAATTGTTAGCACATAGCTTGTATTAAAGCCAGGAGAAAAAATTAGAAGACCAAGAAGAAAAGAGAAGAGAATCAGGGAGAAGGCTTGGCAGTGTTCCAACAGTAAGAGGTCAAGAATGTGAGGAACCAAGAAAGGAGCTGAACAGCCAGTGACATCGTAAAAAATCCAGGAGACTCAGGAGCTTTAGAACCCAAGTGAAGAAAGAGTTTCAAGGAGAGAAAAGCGATCACCTGTGTTAAATACTCCTTATAGTCATTAAGATGAGAACTAAAAATTGGCCATAAACCTTAGCTATGTAGAGATCATCGGCCATCTTGACAAAAGCAGTTTTAGTGTCTTGGTGGGTGCCTATTTAGCCTGACTGTAATGATCAGAAGAGCAGAAAAAATGATAATACAGGAAATAGAGAGAATAATCATTGGGACTGTAGCTTGAGAATGCAAGCGCTGATAGGATCTACTGGAAAAATGGAAAGTTGGGTTTGGATTAGGAGCATAGGTAAATGTTCCACAGCAGTATGAATAAAGGAAGCGTGTACAGACATAGACACAAGTAGATGAGTTAGATATGATGGTTTTGAGCTATTAATTTCTCAGTGAAGGAAATCAAGTTATCAGCTCAGAGTAAGAATGGGGAAGGAAGTATTGGAAGATTTAGGAGTGAGGATAAGGCAAGAAATATTTTTCTTGGACAGTAAGGGAAGAAATTGGCCATAAAAATGAAACCAGAGTACTTAGAAGGCTCAGGTCTGTTCTAACTGAAAATTTATCTGACCCCAATTTTTTCAGATCAATATGTGTGTATCACTTCTACCACTTAACATTCTGTATCGAAACTGTGTGCTCAGTTTCTGTCTATTCAGTAGATTGTGAGATGCTTGAAAGCAAGATATATTTTTGGTTCACTTTCACATTCACAACATCCAAATACAGTCCTTAGAATGAAGTGTGAAATTAAGAAGTGTTTAATAGATGAACAAATAACTGATAAGATGCATTGTCTCTTGTGCTAAAGATAGATAAACAATCAAAAATATGTCCTTTAGATTTGGGAAGTTTAATGCTAAATCTTGTTTCATATTTGAATTCAGTAATCACTTCTTGATCTCTTTTCCAGTAATTTTTTAAACTTTAGGTGCATTGCTGAGTTAACCATTCTCCTCAGTTCATGGCATATCATCACCTCTGACCTCCCTTAGTTTTATAATTTTTATTTACTTTTTAATAGAAAATTATTTTCATTTTCATAAGCAAAGTATGAGCATATGGCTTGCCAGCAAAGACTGTGATAAGTCTTTTGGCTTTTGACAATCCTGTAGGTAAAAAATGGTAGCTCTCTATATTCATTATAGTTTTAATTTCAATTTCAATAATCTAGATGAAATTGAACATCTATCCTTATGTTTAAAGGCTATTTACATTTTTTTGTTTGTTTTTTTCTGTGAATTACCTGTTCATAACTGATCATTCCAATACTATGGCCATTTTATTTCTTGACACCCTTTCTCCACTGAGGATGTCTTACATCCTAATTTCCAATAACTGCAAATCTTTGCATCGTCTTACATTTACTCATGACCTCCTATTCTTCTAGTAAGCTTTATTTTGGATATTCTCATTGCTCACAACTATTTACACTAGTTTATTCTATTTAGTATGAGATATTCTAACCTCATTATTTACACATTTACTAAAGCAGCTGAACATTTATACTTTCTATTCCATGTAATATTACTTATGTGGCAATATTTTCTGAAGGTTCTAAGGTTCTTGATATTTTTTTCCTTACGTTAAAGATTTAATTTGACATGTCTCTGTGGGTCAGCACCCCTTTACTATGAAGTATGGGCATCCTGTCACTGGGAACAACCAACCAGCTTAGCAAACAGAATAATTGGTACCATTCTTTTCACATACACAAAAGTAACTTAAAACAGAATAGAGCTTTTATCATCAATTGATTCTTAGAAGTCCTTTCTTGATATTTCAGCCCCAAGGCTTATATCAAAGTTGTTTCCTTCAATGTGGAAACTTCAAGCTTCCAATTCACCAGTCTGCAGACCCTGAGGATCAAAGCAGACCTGCCCTGTGATCCACAGCTAAGCACTTACTTTCTTGAAATGATGCTTAGTGCTCTGATTCGGGATCAAGGTCTAAGCGTGCTGCTATGAGATGATAAATTAGGGAACCAGGCGATTACACCCTTCTGCCTCCACTGAGATCTTCGTGAGCCGGAGCATTTGTCTCCAATTCCTCTTTGACCTGTCATTGTTTCCATATGGCGGCCACTACTCAGGATTCTCACTTGACTAACACACAGTTCCTGAAAGATAGGCATGTGTGAGGAGCCTGATTTCTTCATACTATGGTTATTGAAAGTCTATGGAAACCAAAGGGTCTATACAACTGTACACTATCCTCTTTTCACCACCATTTTATTTAATGCCAGCATTCATGTTCTTTTCTCTTACACTGATTATTAAAATGGTAATTTCCTTACGTTTAAAAATTCTGTGGTAGTTCCTCATCTCAATCTATCAGGCTGACGTGTTACAGTGTCTTCTCATTAGTTAGAAAAGTCATGATTTTAAAATAATTATCGTCCTCATCCTCTGTGTTCTATTATTCAAGCTGAAACATAAACAAGAGGAAAAACAAATGAGAGATATCAAGTTTTTGTCATTTTTTCCAATGTTTCTCCTGTGTTAAGTGTTATATGTGTGCTCATCCACCGTTTCATCATGCATATTAGAAGCTCAATTAGTCATTCCACTGTTCTACCTGTCAAATGATTTAAAACATACACGTGGTGAGGTGGAAATGCTAGATCTTTGTTGTCGTAAAGGTATTCATTAATCCTGGGGTGGTGGGTGAAGTGTCTCCATGCCTCAGACACTTTTCTGATTGATATAGTCCTGTCAGTTACCCGGATAAATGTCTTAAATGCATTTCTTTCTCTTTCTCCCCCTACTTGGTCCCGGTCTTCAGCATCTCTCTCCTGTACTTCAGCAACACTCCCTCTCTCTCCCTTTGGTCTCATCCTCTTTTACTCATCTCTCTGCTGCTAGACTGGCCTTAAAACATCCACACATATACACACATAGGAATCTGACGGTATTATTCCTCCACTTAAAATCCTTTCATATTCCCAGCTAACTATCGAATTTTCTTTCCAATTGAGGTCATCTGGAATAGGTAAACAAGAGAAACTAACTCAAATGGTGCGTTGAGCCTCTCATTACCAATCAATGATAACAATTCTGCTTTGTGTATTTTCTTTATTAGGCTCAGCTACAATTATATTCGAAGAAAAAGGATTAGTCAATGATTGCTATAATAATGCTGTATAATGAACATCTTCCAAATGTCAGTGTCTTTCAGTAACAAACATTCACTTTTCTTGTTTGCAGGTCTTTGGGTTGGTTGAGGCAGTTTTGCAGCAGGTACTCCAAGTTTCTTCCACATGTCTTTCTTTCTGATATTAATGGCTGTGCGTGCCCTGTTTTCCTCATGAAGCGTGCAGAGCTCCAGAGACAGGGCAAACAACACAAGGGCCTTTCAAAGTTTGCTCAAAACCTATGTGCTCGCATGACATTGACCTACAATGCCACATAGCAAAGAAGTATCTTAAACCCAGAGTGAAATGATGACAAGGGCATGGAGGGCATGAAAGATTGTGAATAGATAATACTAGAAACTTGTGAATAACTAATACTATCTACCATAAAATGGCTCTGCTTTTTCAAACAGAAGTTTTAAAACAATTGATCTGCCACATAAAGTACAAACCTTAAGAGAAGAATCAAAATCCTACGTTACCTCTTCTTATTTATATTTCACTTTGTTTTTGGCCACTCTCTGCTATATCTTAGTAGTACTTGCAGCAAATGAATCATAATACTTTCATATGCATATATCTTTTCCTCTGTTTTGAATGCCCTACCTCTTCTGCCCAGAGAAATAGTTCTCATCCCTGATTACCCAGCTTATGGTTAACTCATGCTTCCCCCAAATAAACCATTCAACTGGCCAAAATTAAGACACACTAGATTTTGAAAGCAAATGACTCACATGTAGCCATAAATACATTTAGTTCATCAAGTGAAGGCAAGTCCTGTTTCAGCAAAAGTCTGTAAGGGAATGCTGCTGAGATTGGTTTTGTCCATTCTGGTTCAAGAATGTTGATTAGGTTGGATTTACTTTTCCCAGGTTTTTTCTGGAAGAGGCACATCATGAGATGAGAGTGGTGTCGACTTTACAGTTAACAACCATAATTTATATAAAGCAGACAAAAAATGACATTCCGTATAGTTTTCATATTTATTACTTTCTCCTTAGGGAATAATTCAAACACTATGTTCCTCTGAAACTATATTCCTCTTCTTCTTGTCTTATCCATGTTCTAACACTCTACTGTGTATCCTACACTGTTCTTGAACCATACTGTGTTATATTGAATGTTGCTTTCTTGTATTAGAAATCTCATTATTCATTTTCTACTCATATACTTCTTCAAAGAATAGATTTTAAGTAACAGATTTAATTGTTTGCGGAGCTAAGAATGTGTTCCTTCACTCCAGTTATTGCTGCAAAACATTGTCTTCTCTGCTTATAATATAACATTCCCAGGGAATATTTTCTTTTCTTAGGCTTACTCCCTAAGCTGTGTACTTTGTTCCATATCATCTGGTCATTTATATTGTACTCATGTAGTCAGGAAAGGTGTGTTTTGTTTCTCTGTCCTTGAGAAGAGCAGTGACTTGCGATCAAAGCTAATATGGTTCTGGATGGAACTGAAATGTAGATGCTATAATACTACTTAAGTAAACATTGCTTTGGCAGCTGAGGCTTTTCTACTTCACCATGTAATGGTCACTGTTTCATAGGTTACATATATATCATACATACAAACATAGAAAATTCAATCTGTGCTTGCTAGGAACTTCTCATGATAATTGCTGGAGGAAAAAGCACAGAGGCACGTTGGAGCCAGTTGCCACTGCATCATGAGATCAGATTGTTAGCATTTCTTCCCAATTCCTTGTTCAATGATATTATATTGGAAGCTTGAAACTGACAATGGTAGGAATGTTTACACCATGGAAATTGGCAAATGCTTCAAACCAGGAATTCCCCCCCCCCCCCCGCCAGAGAGCTGGTTTATTAGTACGCCAGAGCCAAGCCTTTCATGTATGTATAAATTTTTATTACCTTTCTTGCTATTGTCAAATTTATAAGTTCTATGTAAATTTTATTTTATTGAATTCCTAATGTTTTATATTTTACTGTCACACATTCTATTTTTTTTCCACTGAAAATAATCTCATGACTTTCTTTTTTCCTGTTAATCCACAGAGTCTACTTTTTTTTTTTTTTCAGAACTCTGGCCATATATTTATAAAAGATTCTGATATAATGTTATATATTTCAAAGTTAAAATGAATACCTTGCCTAATATTATAAACATTATGCTATGTTAAATGTTATTTATAAACATTCAATAACCATTTATTAATTTCCAGTATGAGTTTGCAAGGAATTTTAAGTGCCTCTAAAGAATTTTCCAATTTAATTGTAAGCTAGAAACTCGCTGGTTTAAAAAGTTCCTCTGTCTTTCTCTCCCAGGAGAATGCAAATCTTAAAAACTAAAGTAGATAAACTATTTTTCTACTTGAAACTTTTCAAATAGAATATTCCCAAAATACTAAACACAAAGTTTAAATAAATGTTATTCAAGAGTAGCTCTGTAGGCACAGGTAAAATTGAAAAATCAAGACTGTAAAAATTGTATGATTTTGAAGTTTTTCCTGATTTTCTTGTTGAGGCTGTAGTGCTGTGTCCACAAACCTGTAGCCTGGGCCTGAGGGATTTAAAATATTTGTCACAATGCCCAGCAGAATATTTAGCGGCTCAAGATCTTATCAATAATTAGAAATATAAATTAGTATTCTTGCTAGAGAATCTCAGTTTCTAGAAACCAATGACTAAACCTTATCTTTTTTTTATATACAAACTTACAGTAAACAAAATTATCTTTGTTCATTTATAATCAGAATACGGTATTAGAAATATTATATTAGAAATGTGCACCATAGTGTTTCCTGTGTTAGGACTTTGTATGTGACATTTATGCTTCCTTACGATTGTCCTTTTTTTTCCTCCCTAGTTTCAAGATCTCGTTTTTCTTACCCTTTATTCAGATTAAATTTCAGAGTGGGAAAAATCCAGGTTGTGGCAATTTATTAGTGGTGTAATTCTGAACAAGTTGACTTATGCTCCATTTTCTCCATCTGTTTAGTTGGGGAAACAATTCCATAATGTTATTGTGAGATTAAATTAGAACATGTTTATAAAGTACTTAGGGAGGGCCTAGTACATAGCTAATATTTATTAAGCAGTTATTAGCACTATCTTTCACAAACCACCTTCTCTGTAGGTTCATCCCTTTCGTCTTCCATTGATAATTGCTCTTATTTCTTAATCTCTGGAATATTTATTTTAACTACCCTACCCTGTTAATTTTTTCTTCATTTACTTTCTCTAGATTGTAAGGCTCTGGAAGGAACGAGAATTGTTTTTTCATTCCGCATAGAATCCAAAATCCATAGTGCATTATCATTAAAAGTAGGTTTAAGACAGACATATATTATTGGTGGTGAAGCTATTGATAGAGGGATGGAGAGACAGTTACACTTACTTTTCATAGATTGTCTGAAAAGATTTCACATTTTCACCCATGTCTCTTTTGCACATCACACTCAACTCTACATCACTTACATTTCTTCTGCATGTCATGTGTAGTTTATTTTCAGAATTCTTGAGATCTGAATGCATGGCATTAAATAAATGAGAATTGATTTCTTCAAAATGGACAATGATACATTGGAAAAATTACAGCCTATAGTAAAATTTTGTAGGAAAAGGAGACTCTATTTATTTTCAGGTTTTTGTTTCATTTACAGAAATCTTTTTTTTTTTTTAGACTATTTATTCTTAAGTGTGTGGGTTACTTTCCTATTATATATGAAAGGTTTAACCTTTTCAAATGTTTTGTGTTTCAACCCAGCAATTCTTGAGACACTTACATTTTAACTCAACAAGCATACAATACAGAAGAAAAATACATAAATCAGCAACAATTTTAAAAAATAAAGATTAGGATTGTCTCTGTGATGTTCAAATGAATGGAAGCCATTTATGTCAATGACAGTGTTGTGTTTTTGAACTGGTTCATCTCTAATTCTTTGTTTGTCTCTTGCTTTTAAAATTATTCCTGAAATAAGTACAGTGGAAAGCTAATTTTCTACATTCATTTACATGAATGAATCTTTTATCTTCCATCAATTTACAACTAAAAGCTCAGAATGTTTCCATACAATTATTGTTTGTTGCCTTAGGTTTCTAAAGCACTATTGAAAGAGTTGATGATTTTAGACCTTAGTCTTATAAATATTAACCTAGAATACAGCAAACAGGTGTATTCTCAGAATATGAACACTTAGAATAAAGAGGGAAGTAATTTGAACACAATATAAAGAGGGAAATTTATTTTAGGAATTCATGATGCCATGTTTTAACTAGATATTGGAATATAAATAAGATTAGAGAACACACATACTAAATGAAAGTAGATACCTCTGGCTATGTTTTTATGAGTGATTTGAGATACTTTGGAATTAAAATAAAAAGAATGAAAGATTCAAAACACACAATCTTGACCAAATGCTGATATATTGACTTCACATATCTTAAAAAAAATCATGCTTTGGGCACATTTATGCAGTCAGTTAAATCAAAGATTGGATAGATAATATATATTTTTTAAATTCACCATTAGAGCTTCTATAAATTCATTGATTTTAGTTAAAAGGTTGCTTAGGGATTTGACTAGCAGTGTAGATTCAAACTAAACTCTGATGGAAAATAAACTACCAAACACAATAGAAAGACAAATTTCTGTCAGATTTCCAAATACAAATATTACAGAGAAATCAAATAAATTCATATAATATATAATACATAAGGTATATATTTAATAAAAGATTAATCTTTAAAAATATTTATTTAAATAAATAAATACAATTGGATTCTTCCAATAATTAACAGAGATATGTAAAAGCAAATGTAAATACATTGTTTCAGTATTTGTTATGCAAGACAAACAGCAAAATGCAACTTCTCAGATGTATTTTGAATAAAATTATTTGATTTATGATATTTTCTATTTCCTTATAATATTTAATCTGCTTAATTTATGGAAAAGTATGTATCTCTCTATTTAAAAAGGCAATTAGAATACTAATGTTTATCATGTGTCTATTTTTATCTGATTTATATATATTTTATCTAATTCTCACAAAACACTGTGAGGCTATTATTATACCCATTTAAAGATGAGAAGGCTTAGAGACATAGACATTAACTAACTCCCTGAAGATCATTCCTACTTCATGGCAAAGCCAAGAAGTAACCCAGGTTATCTATTTCCACACCCATACTGTTTCCATTCCAGTATACTAACTCCCATTTCTCAACAATCAGCATAACTTAGGAAATAAATGCTTATACTTCAGTGGAATAGTGACAAGACAGAAATTACATAGCTGAAATTGAAATGCAATAGCACAATTAGTCAAGCAAATCTGGAGAAAGAGTGTGCATTTCAAAATACACAATCAAAGCAAGAATAATACTTCCTGACTACCCCTCCTGTAATTTGTATAAAGAAATCAAATTTCCCAGTGCCATAGTTTGGATTGGGGCAATTTCCTCTAGTTTGTAGTATATATATACTGGCTTTTTCCTAAGCTAGTATTCATGGGTTCAGTAATCAAAGAACATTATAATGTGTACCGTATGCTAACACATATATATGGAATCTAAGAAAAAAAAAAAAAAGTCATGAAGAACCTAGGGGCAAGATGGGAATAAAGACACAGACCTACTAGAGAATGGACTTGAGGATACGGGGAGGGGGAAGGGTAAGCTGTGACAAAGTGAGAGAGTGGCATGGACATATATACACTACCAAACGTAAAATAGATAGCTAGTGGGAAGCAGCTGCATAGCACAGGGAGATCAGCTCGGTGCTTTGTGACCACCTAGAGGGGTGGGATAAGGAGGGTGGGAGGGAGGGAGATGCAAGAGGGAAGAGATATGGGGACATATGTATATGTATAACTGATTCACTTTGTTATAAAGCAGAAACTAACACACCATTGTAAAGCAATTATACTCCAATAAAGATGTTAAAAAAAAATAATGTGTGTAGCTTTTCTCAATATTACCCCTATTGATTCAGTAACAAAATTTTGCTTCCTATCCCCCAAAGTTTGGACTCTGCTGACCTAGTAGTCTTAGTCTCCAAAGATAGAGTACTTTCACCATGGGACACACAATGGGTTACCTTAAATTGCTAGTTGAGACTGCCACTTGTCTCTTTTGGGCTCCAGATGCCAATACATTATCAGGCAAAATAATGAGTGTGTGCTGGTTGTGGTGATTGATCTTGAATTTCAGGAGGGAATTGGGTTACTAACTATATAATGTGAATGACAAGAGGGTTATGTCTGGAACTCAGAAGATTCCCTGGGATGCCTCTCCTAAATCCTGTGAATTGAGTCATTGGAGAACTGCAACCCAATTCAGGCAGGATTGAATCAATTCAGTAACTCAATTCAGAGGGTGTTAAAAATTTGAGTCACCCTAGTAGGTAAGAAACTTTGACCAGCTGAGGGCAAAGGAGACATGGAACAGAATAGAAGAAGTGAGAAGTATACCAGCTACAATCATGTTACTACTTGTAGAAATGAGGACTGCACCAGTTATGTGTATTTCTTCCTAAGTTTTATGAATATATTTATATAGTTATTAAACAACTAATTTTCTTTTTCCATGTCTCATTCTCCTAGTATCTAACATCAGAGTTGTAAATACTAGCTAATTAAACTGTTCACTATTTTAGTTATAAGATATCAGAGAGACTGTGACTCAGCCAGAAGAATGAATATTACTAAAAAATGGATAAAAGTATTGTACCCTTTATGAGGAGGTGAGTTAGCATGCTTTTGGTTATATGCGGGATAGGTGTGTAATATTAGGCAGAAGCATGGCATTACTATTGTCTTTATTTGGAAGTTAAGTATGGTTAAAAGAGGTGTGTTGGTGCCTAGCTGACAAGGGGTGGACTGAGGTGGCTTTTGAATGTGTTGACTTGGCTAAGCGGAACTATCAGTACATTTCCCAGAAGTTTTTCTGTAATGTCTTTGCTTAGATTTGGCCACAAGTGATATCTGTGTGAGACTTGGAAGGTGAAAATAAAGCAATAACTGCGTTCACTCTATGCAGATTGTTAAGGTCTGGCTCTTCTGCAGCTCTTCAAAGTATCTGCAGATCTGCTCACTCACTGCTGGCATGGGCAGCAGCCCAGCCCATATCTCCAGCTCCTGCTGGAACTCTGTTGTCAACATTTCAGCTCTGAGCCAGGTACAAGTTTGGTTCATTGGTAGAGTGATAGCTTCTCCTATGAGTCATCCATGGCAGTGAGATTGGAGACTTGGATGTGAGAAGCCCAGTTTTGGCTCCCATGAGATACAGACATGAGCTTCATTTGTCACTGCTCTTTACTTCTTGTTCATCTTTTGAACCTTACCACCTGTTCTGCGTCTTTAGTCTCCAACAGTAGACAGAGGTGAAATAGCAGACCAAGACTATTTTATCTGCCACCACAGTTGCATCAAATCCAAGCCCTTTAGTAAAGCTCTTATTCTACATCATCCCTAGTAGTTCTATTTCTCTAATCTAATACTGACACTATCTTCTTTTCAATATACTACCTCTCATTTCTCAACAATCGTGTTTAGGAAATAAATGTCCATGTTTCAAAAACATATTTTCAGAACAAAAATTTTTTAAATTGGAAAATGAAATATATCAAAATTAGACATGTGATCTTTTATGAGAAGCATATTTCAAGCTTTACCACTTTTTAAGTCATGTCAAACTAAATATCTTCAACCACCTCTTCCATAATTTGTTGTAGAGGAATCAAGCCTCTCAGTAGAGATTTTTCATCCTGTGACCACTTCATTATTATAATATCATAATGATATTATGCATTTAATGGTAGTACTATGCATTATAAAGACTGAAATTAACTCCCAAAGTGATTTCATCTAATGGGATATAGTAGGGACCTAGAATATCAAGTAAAAATGTATCCAAATTAACTCAGCTATATACATTGAAATGATGGACATCACTCACACCTACAAATCATTTTAAAATTTACATAGAGAAATTATACAAGTATTCTCTAAAATTATGTAGACTATGAATGAAGCACAGCATTGACAAAACTTTTACTATTGAAATCTACGTAATAGTCTGTTTTAAATTCAGTGTTGTCTTACACTGAACTCAAACAAAAATAAAATTTTTGCTACTATGAAGGTTAAACATAATAATTATAATTTTATTTCATCTTTATATTTTTTCTCCAAGCACCAAGGACACTATGTAATAGTTTTATTATTTTTACTCAATATGGCATTGGAAGTCCTAGCCAGAGCAAATGGGCAAGAAAATAAAATAAAATACATCCGAATTGGAAAGGAAGAAGTAAAAATGTCAGTATTTGAGATGATGTTATATATAGAAAATCCTGAAGACTCCACAAAAAAAGTGTTAGAACTAAAAGAAATTCAGTAAAGTTGCAGGATACAAAAATCAATATAAAAATATCAGTGGTATACACCTATGCTTATATATTTCCATTTGTGTTTTTAAAATAACTCAGTTAAGCTATCAAATCTCTTCTCAAAATCTCTTTTGTAAGGAAACTCTAACTTTCAGCAAATAAAAATTTCCTATTTTGTTAAAGATAAAGTGCTTGATGACCAAATGTATAATTGCACATAATTTTCTAAATTCTGTGGAAGTATTTCCGGCTTATTCAAGGAGTTTTCTTTTTCTTTTTTTTTTTTTTTTATTGTTAACCAAAACAAAGGATGAGACATTAAAAATATTTAAAAATTTTTAAATTGCAACCTCATGTTTGGATTAAAGGATAAGTAACATTATCAGATCCTTAAGTCAAAATATTGTAGTCATTAGTTCTAAAATTATGTTTGCTACTAATATAAATAAGCCAGATATTCAAGTATAACTCTTGTAATGCATTACCAAAAATTAAAACTATGTAAGAAGGTAATAGACTCTAAAATTGTCAGTTCAGATAGTAGTTAGAAACAATAATGTACTCTCTAATTAGAATGTGATTAGGAATTGTATCAATGGAATTGTATCAATGGTCCATATATTGATTAATGCTGATATCTTAAAATAACATAATTAAATTAACAACATATCCTAGATTAAAAATAAGCCATCTTTGAAAAAAATTTCTAACAAATAGCCCCCGATTCCAAAGTACGTGAAAGCTATGTTCAGGAATAATCATTAAAGTGGCTTTTAAAACTTAACAAAAACTTGCAAGAAATTATATATCCCCAAACAGGGTACTGTTTGGAAAAATGGATTATGCAGTCATATTATAGCCATGTATAGCCATTTAACATAGTGTAGACCTATAAATTGTGATATGGTAGGATGTTCTACAAAGTACAGCTGAGTATGAAAATTGATCATGGAATAGCAATGATAAAACTAATTAATAATAATAATATCAATACACAGCACTTACTATCTGCTTACTATGAGTCAAGCCCTATTTCAGTAGTTTTATAGACATTACTTCACTTAATCTTCACAACTTTGTTAATTAGGTACTGTTATTATCCTTTTTGTACAAAGGAGGAAGCTGAAACTCCAAGAAACAAAGAGAATAAATAATATGCCCAAGAACTCATGCAGCACAGTTGACCCTTGAACAACATGCGGGTTAGGGACACCGAGTCTCACTCAGTCAAAAATCCATGCATAACTTTTGAGTCCCCAAAAACTTAACTACTAATAGCTTACTGTGGCCAGAAGCCTTCCTGATAAACAGTTGATTAACACATATCTTGTATGTTATATGTATTATATATTGTATTCTTACACTAAAGTAAGGAAAATGTTATTAAGAGAAAAGAAAATCATGAGAAAGAGAAAATACATTTACGGTACTGGACTGTATTTATCAATACCATAAGTTTACATCATCTATTTACAAGTTGAATCATGCATCTGTCAGTACAATGTAAATATCATGTATTGTCTTACATGATACAAAACACTGTAGATGTTACACGTATTACTAACACTAGACATAAAATATGAAAAGATAATCTGACAAAGAAATTCATATTTATTTACCAGAGCATAATGATTCATGCATTGATAACAAAGGAGCAGCAACATGATTGCTTTGTGGTATACTAGTGTAGTCGATAGGATTGCTTCACGGTAGCCCTGTCTATACACTAATAAATGAATCATTATAAAATGTTTATGGCATACAGTATTACAGTCATATTCATAATACGGTATTGGAAACATTGTTACATTTTTAAAAACCCACTTACTTATGATAGGCTGATACGCACTTTCTCCAATTACGAGAGAAGCATACTGTACAGTTATGCAATTCTTTGAAAGCAAAGTTATAAAACAGTCAGAAAACTAACACGTTATTAACTTTACATTAACTATCACTCACCTTATGCTTATGCAAGGATAGACTAGTATCTACACATAATTTATGCATTCATGACATACCTTTTCCTTAATTTTTCAATGTTTTTATGCAGTTTGTCTGAAAGTTTTTCAAATTGTTGCAAATCTCCCCGCATTTTCCAATATATTTATTAAAATAATCCACATATAAGCAGACCCATGCAAACCTGTGTTGTTCAAGGGTCACCTGTATTTAGTAGAGCCATTGCTTCTATCTATCAATCTATCTATCTATCATCTTTACATCTATTTATCTATCTCTCTATCTCTCTATCTATCTCTATCATCTATCCATCTATCAATCATCTATTTTCATTAGCAGTATACAATTTGAATATAAATAAAATATGGAGGAATTATTTTGAGACTCCTTAGGATAAGTAGCTATACAGGATGAGTAGCTACATATATATAGAAATTAGGGTTAATAGTTTAGTAATTAACTCTCTATTGGAAACTTGTATTAAATTCCCTTGGCTGGGGTAAAGGTATTGGCAAGACTTTTGACCTCCAGAAGAAAATGGAGTGTCTGTTTGTATTTTAACTCCGTGGGACTTCCAAATATTTCAGAGAGAATATTTATGGCTCCAGATTGAGATGAATGACCATTCTCTATACCTTAGTTAAAACTGTATTTCATTTTCTGTAACTTTCTTATGGAGCTTAGTTTGATTAATAGTCATAGTACTATTTAAAAAAAAAGAAATTAGCAGTAACTTCAGTATAGTAGCTTATGGTGCAATTTTTTTGGCCTTTCATTTATTTAATCTTACTTAGATATATTAATATGAAAATGAGATAGAAAATATATAGGAAATGAATCACTGTGAAAAGGAGAAAACTAATTTCTATGAGGCAAGAGCAACACATAATTTGCAAAGTGGTAATAAGAGAGAGTAATTTTAAGGGTTAATCAGAGGAATTTTCATTTAAACAAATTTCTTAACACCAAATTTTGAAAATAACACATCTTACAAGTGTCTATTGATTTACAGCTTTTAGTACACATCATATGATGATGATTTTTCAGAATTTGATTTGTAAGTCCCAACTGTGAGACAAAGGACTACAGGTGGTTTTGTATGTTCCAACTGGGGAAATCAGGGCTTAGAGAAATTAAAAGATTTGCTCAAGGTCACGGAGCTGGTTCTAGGAGCCAAAGCTTCCAAGCACTGAGTGGTTTTTTTTATTTTTATTTTTTTCAGCTTGCTTTACTGTTTCTTAATGGAAATTATGATACAGAGAATGTGTGCCAAAGAGAATATTGTCAAAATTAGGAGAAGCTAATTAAAGTGCAAAATATTCTTAATGTAAGATTTGATAGCAATTTCTTTTCAGCAGCAAGTTACAGGTAATTTTGTAGTTATCTAAGTGGCTTTTTATTTCTGAAACTGTGTTGTCCTGATTGCGATTTTCTTGCTCTTTACATTCTTTGTCATTTTTAATATCTTTAGTGATTTTGAAATATTTGGTGCTGGATCATTCTGCTGCAAATATGACCTGTCATTCCAACAAACGGACTGATTGAATCTGTCACACGGGTGGGATTTATAGTAAATTCACCAGAGCACAAGTAAAACCATTAGAAATTGCATTGGTTTAAATGACTGAATATGAGAGCCGCCTGATTCTATCAGCAAGATGGCTTTTATTTTCCCTCCAAATGACCATGGAGAGTCTTAAAATTACATCAGTTTTAATGTGCATATGTTACTGTGTTGATTTCTATCTCAGATCTGAAACATGGTTTTGGCCTCTAAAAATCTCTATATTGAAATAATTTATGGGAAGAATAAATGAGATTTTTATACTACACAGTGTTTTGCTTTGAAAACAATGGATATATATATACACACTATATTTCTTTAAAGTTTTAATTACGATATATACATACACATATACACACATTAATTTAAATAAACTACTCTTTATTGTACATATTAGAATTTTAAAAATTATTTACTTTATTTATTTTAGCTTTCAGACTGTCCCACAATTGAAATGGAAAAAATATTGTAATGAATCAGGAAGGACCTACGTCTTGGAGTAAGTTTTCAGGTATTGATAATCTGGAAAATAATTCAGTGATTTTGTTTTTGTAATTGTTCATACAATACTTGCTGTTCCAAATAAAACACTTTGAATCATTTTCACCTCTAAAGTAAAAAATAATGCAAGTTTAACTTTCCAATCTTAATGCATAGCCATCTTTTTCTCAAATATGTAAACATTTCATTATTCTATATAGATCAAATACATTTTGTTTAATGTTGCTTGTCTCCACACATTTAATCACCTGTATTTTTTAGATTTTTCAGATTTAAGGTAGTCATGTTTCCCAGTGTATTTTACTTTGTTAACCTAACAGTTCAATCTGATACTATGCCTATCTGAATACTAAAATGATAATAAAAAAATTTTTTTAATAATCTTGTAAAACAGAGCAAATAAAACAAAAACGTTTATTTTAGTTGAAGACGTGCTAATTTTTTATCGAGAAATGCATTAAACATTGATACATCCAACCTCAGATTGAACCTTCAGACTTGTCACATGTAAGAGCTGTTGAAGATTTATTGCACAATATAAAATTAGGCATATGCAGTAAACTTGATAGTAAATGACCTTTGCAGACAGGAGTCTGCCACAGAGAAAAGTTGCACAATAGAAGGGGGTTTGAAAAACATATTTAAAGACATTCAAAGATGAGTGATGGAAACTGAAACACATAAAGAGAAAACAATATTCTCCAGTGAAATAGATACACAGAAAATATACTTTCTGAAATGAATAGATATTTTTAACATCTCTAATTCATTTGTTATACAACAATCCATACAGAAGAACAGGTGTTTAACTCCAAACATATAAATATGCCTATTTAGTCATGCCAGTTTCACAAAGTACTTATAAAATATAAATATAAAAAGATCTGTTTAATCCATTAAAAATATACAAATTAACAGAGCAATAAAGACTCACAGAAGGATAAATATGTGTCAAAAGCAGGCACCCTGTGATCTGACAGGAGGTTGATTTCATTGTGAATTAAATTTAGCACGTCCTTCATTCTGTTATCTGTCCATTTCTCTCTCCTTTCCTCTTCTGTCCTCTCTTGTCCTCTCCTCTCTCCCTTCCTCCTCCCTCCTTCCCCTTTCCCTCTCTGTCTCCCTCTTTATTCCACTACCTCCTTAAGTAGATTCATGGATTGTCCATCAGCATCAGGCTTCTTTGGGGATAAATACAAAAATGTGTGCTGCAGCTCAAGTTTACTGGCATGATGCCCTAATGAATCTTTAATTGGAATTCATAGAAATTGGGCAAAAAATATCTTAAAGCTTGAACATTACTTGCTCAAAATGTTTAAAGAAAAAAAGTTATATCAGACTCACAAAAAGCTATATAAAATTATTTCAAGGTAATGACATTTGTTTCCTACAAATGAGATCACATCTATTGATTTCTGAAAAGAAAAATTAAAACCTGTAACTATCAGAAAAAAATGTTATGAGTCTGTCTAAAAATGGAATCAATTTTTCTCAAGATGGTAGAAAAATTTATATTTTAAAATCTATTTTCTTTAATACAGATGAGTGGATTGCACTAGGAAGTTTTCTTAAAATTTCTGAACTCATATTTTCTTGTGTAATTTTAAGTCATATTGTATGAATCTGTGGAGTTTTTCCCTGTGCAAAAGAGATAATATACTCAGAGAGGCATATTGATTCATTTGCCTTTTAAAATACATTGGGCCATATTTTCCTTTTTTTTTAAAGGTAACATTTCCTTTCCTACCAATTTGGATTCTTACTCCTAAACAGATGATAACATTTGTAGTACCTTATTAAT